>NC_091450.1:31155921-31427392 GCF_964237555.1 Oryctolagus cuniculus
TTTCACCTGCCAGTTCACTCCCCAAATGTCCACAATGGCCAGAGTTGGGTAAGGCTGAAGCCTAGAACCAAGAATCCCATCTGGGTCTCCTACAT
This sequence comes from Oryctolagus cuniculus, assembly GCF_964237555.1. Classification (NCBI taxonomy): domain Eukaryota; kingdom Metazoa; phylum Chordata; class Mammalia; order Lagomorpha; family Leporidae; genus Oryctolagus; species Oryctolagus cuniculus. The sequence goes on from NC_091450.1 coordinate 31,156,017, forward strand.
AGCTGGCAAGGCTCAAATAATGACCCACCATCCCCTGCCTCCCCGGTGTGCTAGCAGGAAGCGGGATCAGAGGAACAGCCAGGAGGCACAGAGGCCTCCCCCTTTTTGTATTCTTCACTGCTTCACCTTATACCCCAGTACCCACTCAGAAGCTGCAAAAAGTCTGGTAACAAAACACGTTGGCCAGAGCCCAGCTGAAGGTGCACTTTATTCTGCAGGTGTACACGGTCATCTCCTATGTGGGGGAGGCTTCCTCACAGCAGCAGCAGTGCCTCCTGGAGGAAACCCCACCTTCCTCTTCCCAAGATTCCCGTGAGATTCTGCTTTCAGAGGAAAGAATGTGATCGAGATGACCCAAGCTTTCCAACACACTGTCCAGCTCCCACAGGGCGTCCCCAGCACCTGGCCCTCACTGCGTGCTCAGAGCAGGCAGCTAACAAGTGTTTCATGGAAACAAACGATGGAAGTATCTGCTGAGCCTTTCGTGTCCATTAGCTCTCTCCCCAGTCTCCACCCAACCAGCAAAGGTTCTCACACCTCACCCAGAGATCCAGACTGAGTGTGGGAATGTGTTGTGGCCCCTTCTGCTGTGTCAGGTACTGGGGCTTTGCTGGGAGCCCACATTTAACTATAAGAAGCAAAAATTTAAAAGATGCAGACTCTACAAATAACGAAGGGGAAAATCCAGTTAGGGAGAAAGTGACGTGTTGGCCCTAGGGAGGCTGCACTACACATCCCTCACAGCACAGCTCCCAGGGGTGGAGGAGAAATCACACTAAATCCTAGGACATTCACTCATACCAGAATACCGTCTCAGGGCAAGCACCCTGCTCTGGGAATGCGGCAGTAGGTCAGCACTTCTCAGCGGCCCAGACCCAGCAGCGGGTATGTCCTCTGGGGGAGTGACCATACAGACGAAGCCAGCCGATCTCCAGTCACCCCGCTGCAGAGCCATCACGGTTTGTTTCAGGCTTGTTAAAGGATTCCTCTGCTGAAAGGGAGGCGGTGCTGGGCATGATGGGGCCTAGTGAGAGAGTCACCGGCAGCCCTGCGCTCAGAGGGGATTAAGGCAGTTCTTGTGGGAGCCTGGTTATGAAAGAGCAAGCCCGGCCCTCCTCTCACGCTGGCTTCCTGTCTTGCCCCGCACACGCTGCTCCCACTGTGATGCCACCTGCTAGGAGGTCCAGACCAGAGCTGATGGTGTCGGCACCTTTCCCCCGAGCCTGCGGAACTGTCAAATGAATCACCTCTGTTCTGTGTGAAGTCAGTCAACCTCAAGTGACGTGTTCCAACAGAAAAGAGTAATACACTTTCAAAGAAGAAATGACCACAGTTCAGGTTTTAAATATCTTTTTGCAGTAGATAATCTTATTTACATGGATACAGAATCATTTTACATTCTTAAATCAGACACTAGTAGATGTTTTATTTTTGTAAATCATAAAGGAAAGCAGAAAGGAAACTACCGGAAGTGTTCTTCATCCACCTGCCTTACAACAGCTCACTGACACTGAAACAGAAACCGCAACGCGCTCCGGCAGGGGCTGGGGACAGGTCTGCGCTCCAGCTCAACGTCAACTGCTTAGGTGCTGCGCTCCTTTCTGAACATTCACACAGGCAAAGACAGTGATTCTTAGCACTGAATAATTTAAACACACTTTGGAAAACAGATGTCAACAGTGATAGTGGGGAGAACCGACTTCCCACCGTGCTTGAAGTCTGTCTGGCAGAGCCACAGCGGTGGTGGCTCAGAAGGGCAGGAGTCACCACACCTGTTCAGGACAACAGAACTCAACAGGTGGGGACCAGTGGCTGTCCAGGGGTGGGTGGGAGAAGGACTACCCAAGGACCGCCACACGCGTGGTCAGGAAGGGAGCCTCCAGGAACACTCTGGCCTTCGTCAGAGCCTCCCCAGACCCCAAACACCGACTTTCCAGCTGCTCTGTACCTTTCGGAACCGCAGCAACCTTTACCCAGCAGAGCCCGTAGTGGGAGGAAGGTGCTGACGTGCGTGTGGGCCCCAGGCTCCTGGTGAGGACAGCCTGTCAGGAAGCACTCACTCCAAAACCTCCCACAGGTTTGCTGAGAGGGGAACCAGCTGCTTCACAATCGGGTGCAGCTTAAGGCTTCATTGTTAGGCTGTAAGCAGGGCCTTTAGTTCTGGCCGTGACCTCCACCACACTGGATTCCAAATCAGAGATTAGTGCTGCAAGAAGTGTCTAAGTGTCTTACCCTGTCTTAGCCAGGGACGCTGAGTCACCCACCTGTGGACATGAGCCCTCTACAGCCCTTGGTGTTGTATCTCACTGCCCAAGGGCCGTCCACCATGACCTTCTGAGGAGAAATGGTTGCCACATGATCTTGCGGTTGCCAGGCAGTCAAGAGGGCTCTGCAGGAGAGGCTCAGTGCTGCTCTTCCGGAATCTTCCTGTCTCCAAGGCGCCCTGGCCACAGGGAGGGGTTGCTGGTTTCTGGCCTAGTTTCCGGTAGACCGTTTTCCTGAGCCAAGGAGACAAATGGTTACATTCCCTGGGCATCCCACAACACTCCCCGCAGGAGAGCACCTGTTAACCCCTGCAACGTGGTGGAGCCCCCACCACCAGGTCAGCACCAGCAGAGAGGTCATGAGACACCAGGTATGCAGGCCCTTCTCCCACGGCCGCAGCTGCACAGCACACAGGGGACAGAGATCCAGGTCTAGGCCTGGCTCTGCGACCACGGAGCAGCCGGCCCCGCCACAGTGGGACCCAGAGCCCTGAGAACAGGCTTAAGGAGGGCTGTGAAGCGACCCCCAAAACACAATGTCTCCAAGAAGCAGTCACAGCAAAAAGGCTGGCCGCAGCAGCCTGGCTCGCCCTGTACTGCAGCTGACTGTCCCGCCTTACAGTGACACCTCTGCAATCCTGGGGGGAGGGGGCTGGGGCGGTGGCAAAGGCATGATGTACAGTGAGAGAAAACAGGGATTAGCTCATAGAGGCAAACAAGGGGAAAAAACCTCACAGGTTTTCCTACCTCAGCTGGGATATCAGGAGGTAAACATTTTCTTAAGTTTGGAAAGGAATCCCTCGTCCTCCCCAGCCTCGGGCCTAGCCTTGCTTCCTGCGGAGCTATCCGTGGTACTGCCACCTGGGCACAAACAGCAGAGAGGACTGTGGTCAAGGGCACACCTTCACGCTGACACCCCAGGCCCCATCTGCCCATGCCTGGCCCTGGCAGTCACGGAGTAAGAGCAGACACCCAAGAAGAGAGTGGGCCACTCCTGAGGTGGCAAGGGCTGCTCAACTGTCAGAAGCAAACAGGCCACTCAGAGAGCCTCAGGGTACCTCATGGTGGAGAGACAGTGACCAGCTGGCCCAGCGAAAACAACAGAACAAAACTGTGCCTGGATACCAGACGCCAGGCGGCACCGTCTACATACAGCTCATCCAGTCCTTTGGATAACCTTACAGGTAAATTTCACAGACTGGGGGAAATGGAGGCACCCAGAGTGTAGGCTGTTTACCCAAAGTCGCAGAGCAGCAGGTGGCAGGCAGAACTGACTCCAAGGCTTAAACTCTCATCTACCATGCAGCCGGTTCCAAAATAAATAATGCAAACCAGGAGGGGCCCATGGATCAGATTCCACACTGCACCTGTGTGCATCTCACAAGACCCACTGCCACGAAGACCCCCCACCATGGCAGCAGGGAGCATGCACTTCTCTGAGCAAGTCTCCCTACCCGGGCGCCCCACCCACAACGACAAAAGGAAGCTGTCCTGCTGCTGCTTTAAGGCTCCGGCTGAGACGACCGAGCAGAGCTCTGCTGCACAGACGTGCTCGCGCCAAGACTGAGCAACCGTGAAGTGTCAAGGGCAATTCCACTGTGAGAGACTCGCACTGCATTCAACGTCTGGAACTGTACAGCACGTTTCTAACATGCTTGCAGACGTGTGCCTCACTCCTACACTGCGTGAAAGAGTACAAAGAGCCCAGTCCCCAAGATCTCAGCTGGAGCCAGACAGGGACTCTGTGAGAGATGGGCCCCAGGCCCAGGGAAACAGATCCCCGAGCAGGGGTGGTACGGGGTCCTCTGGATACAGCACACACTGCGGGACTACAACCACCACTCTGCCTGAGATGCACCCAGAGCTCAGGTGTCCTCAGAAAAGGAATGGTGACCGAGCAATGTCCTCAACAAGATCTGAGGACCGACAAAGCCACTGGGGCAACATCTGAGCTCCAGGATGATCCAGACCCTATAGCACGTGCTGCAGACCCCCAGGCCGGGTGTCCCCCTTCTCAGCCCTTCAAATCCCCTTTGTTTACATAAAGGCTTAGATAACAAAAGGATTCTCTTAACACAGCAAACTCACAAGCCAAGGATTTCTTATCACTCCTGGCCGCAAAGACATGGGAAGGCAAGTGTGTTGCATTCTTTTCCATCCTTGGCCAGCCAATGACAGCCCCCGGTGTGTGTGGAAAGTCTGCCACACTTTAGGCATTATTGCAGATGGAGCTTCTGATGTGCGCAGGGGCGATACCAAAGCCTTCTCCACGTGGCCCGATTTAATCACATGGGAGCCCCAGGAGGTGACACTATTGCTGCTCCAGTGCACACGAGGAAGCTAAGGCTTACACAGGTGGGGTAATAATTCACCCAAGGCCTAAGAGCCAGAAATGGCGAAACTTGATGCATCCAACACCAGCACCCACACTTTTACCTACTAGTCAAATGAGCAACAAAATGTTTGCTGGGTGCCCGCGTGTTTTTGCACTATGAGTTAAGCCGTCCCAGGCAATGCCAGAAACCTAAATGAGCACAGGTTCATGTCCTAGCTGCTCGCTTGCAGTCCAGTTCCCTGCTAATGCACTTGGCAAGGCAACACAGGACAATGCAAATGCTTGGGACCCATGTGGAGGCCAGGCAGAGTTCCAGGCTCCGGCTTCAGTCTGGCCCAGCCCTGGCGAATGCGGCCATTTGGGAAGTGAACCAGCAGATACAAAGTCTCCCTCCCACTCTCTTGAAACTGGCCTTTCAAATAAAAATGAATAAATCTTAGAAAAAAAAATCCAACAGGGTGGGCATTTCAGCCTAGTGGTTAAGATATTGACAATAACCCGTCTTCAACATTGGTATAACTGAGTTCAATTGCTGGCTCTGCTCCTGACTCTAGCTTCCTGGGACAGAGCAGGTGATGGTTACAGTAACTGTGTCCCTGTCACCCACAAAGAGACCTAGATTGCATTTCCAACTCCTGGTCATTGGCCCCAGCCATTCTGGGCATTTGGGGAGTGAACCAGAAGATGGGAACTTTCCTTTTCTCTGTCTCTGCCACTTGAATAAACAAACATTAAAAAGAAAGGGCCGGCGCCGTGGCTCAATAGGCTAATCCTCCACCTTGCGGCGCCGGCACACCGGGTTCTAGTCCCGGTTGGGGCGCCGGATTCTGTCCCGGTTGCCCCTCTTCCAGGCCAGCTCTCTGCTATGGCCAGGGAGTGCAGTGGAGGATGGCCCAGGTGCTTGGGCCCTGCACCCCATGGGAGACCAGGAAAAGCACCTGGCTCCTGGCTCCTGCCAGGATCAGCGCGGTGCGCCGGCTGCAGCGGCGGCCATTGGAGGGTGAACCAACGGCAAAGGAAGACCTTTCTCTCTCTGTCTCTCTCTCTCACTGTCCACTCTGCCTGTCAAAAAAAAAAAAAAAAAAAAAAAAGAAAAAAAAAAAGAAAAAGAAAAAGACAGGGCCCTGCGTTGTATGAATTAGGCCACTGCCTGCCTTGCCAGCATCTCATACAGGTGCTGGTTCAGTCCCAGCTGCTCCAGTCCAGACCCAGCTTTCCGCTAAGGTGCCTGTGAAAGCAGCAAAAAATGCTCCGAGCACTTGGGTCCCTGCCACCCACACTGGAGACCCAGATGGAGTTCCTGGCATCACAGATCTTCACTTCTCTTGGACACCGGCTGTGAATTATCACAGTAATCTAAGGCCACTTGAGTTCTGAGAACTCCACCCAGGAATCAGACAAAATAATGCAGTGCACAGCAAAGTCCAAAGCCTGAGCCAAGGACCCCATGCATAGCCCGTCTTGCCCTGAGCAGGGTCCCAAAGCCTCCGCTTGGTGCTAATTCTGGCATCAAATCACTAACACTCAACCACTCTACCCCGAGAGCGTGACATCTGAGCATCTGCTCGCTGCCAGATGCATTCAGAGTCAGCCCTGCCTGGTCACAAGGCAAGTGGCAGCACCAGGGCGAGATCTCAGGCAGGCGCCAGCTCCGAGAACTGCAGAGCAGCCTCACGAGGCCTCCTCCCCAGCAGACACACAGAGGAGGGACGCGCTTACCAGGGGCTGGGGCTTCACATCTGCCCAGGGCACCCCTCTTCCAACAGCACTTTTTGGGAGGTTTCACAAAGACCCCTGAGTACAGACCCTAACATGCTGCCAGAAAGTGTTACATCTGAGGGACTCAGAGACCCCCACACCCCCTGGTATCTCAAGACCCCTCACCAGTGCTTGTGTGGGTGACGCCGTTCACTGTCCCCTCCACGTCGGTCTCGTCCTCAGCATAGCTCAGGATCAGGCTCTGTTGCCGGCTCGTTAGCCTCCTGTGGGCAGAGCAAAGTGAGTGGTGAGAGCACCCTCCTTGCCTGCAGCCAGTCCCTCACAGCATGTGGGAAATGCAGGACCCCACCCCAGGCGGGGGTACACACTGGGGCCGCTGAAGCATCTGGAGTATCTCTTAAATTACCCCAAGTCTTCTGAAGGACCACCACTGTAGCTGTGCTAAGTATAGTGGGTGGTGGGGGGAGCTTTCAGCAGTGTGTGAGGCAGGTGAGAACCGACCTCATTTATCTAATAAAGAGGACAAATGCTGGAACCGAGGCCCACCAGCAGAAGCCTTCAAGCCCTGCTTGGATGCCCACAAACCTCCCGAGAAGAGGAAGAACATAGGAATAGTCAGTAAGAGCAGTCACAGACAAGCATTTCTCAGGAGTTCCTCACTTCACTCTCCCACAACTTATAAGGTCAACCTTCCTATTATGGGAGAACATGGGCTGCACATACTCAATTCAGAGAAGAAGTGACAGGTGGAAGCCGCAGAGCTCACAGAGCAGAGGTGCCGGGGGCCCATCAGGGTGGGTTGGCAGGGGCCTGGCAGAGGGAAGGTTTGGCTGGCACCTGCTTGGCAGGTGAGCATATGTGCGGGCTGGCATGTGTGGTCGTGGCCTAGGTGGCACTTACTTTGGAACTCTGATCTTGACATGAATGTAGTGATCTCCGTAGCCATAGCTGTTAATCCTGGGGATGCCTTTCCCGCTCAGCCGAATCTTCTGGTCTGTCTGAATCCCAGGGGGGATCTGTAAGGACAAAGTTTGTTTTCCCTGGTCACCACCTGTACAGTGAACACATCTCACTGCACAAAGACAACCCTGAAAGAACTCCCTGAAAAGGACTTCCACATGGAACTAAGCTGGGGTCCCCAACCGTAGAACCTACGACTAGGTCTTGGAGGCGAGAGTTTTAGGGAGGCAAGCCAGGAAGCAGGAGCAAGGGAGCAAAGTACGGGACCCAGGAGCAGGAAGAGCAGACCCAGGGTGCATAGGTGGGGCCACCGTTAGTCCTCAAAAGGCTTGATTTCCCTGGACGCTGGAGAAGCAGAAGAGCCCCAGTGGAAATGAGAGCACTTGCCCAGGGGCTGGGAAAGGCTGAGGCGAATTTCAACAGAGGCAGGACAAGGAAGTGGGGGTGAGGGGCACAGCGCAGCGCAGGGAGCTGCTCAGCGCAGCCACAGCTGAAATTACAAGTGGTGGGCGGGACATGCCATGGCCCCAGGGGCACCCTAGTGGCCACCACTGAGTGGGAAAAGTGGAGAGCCAACAGAGGCAACACATCTCAGCATCAGGAATCTGCAGAGGGGCCACCAGCCACAAACTGCCACCATGGCAACAACACAGTTAAGGCCTGGAGTTCACACTCCAGGAACAGCTTCAAACTCCTGGTACCCTCCACCTAGTCTCCCCTCAGAAACCCCCGGCACACAGGTGGCCACTTATCAGCCATCTCCTACTGCAGACACAAGGGTAGCCAAGGTGTCCCCGTGCCCCCTTACCGTCACGTTGATTGTCTCGTACAGGCCTTGAGCTCTGGCTGTTCCCCCCAGAATGGCCTGAGCTACAGAAATGAAGAGATCCGAGTGGATGTCCGCACCGTCCCTCCGGAACACGGGGCTCTTCTGCACCTAAGGCCCAACACCAGAGAGAGCGTGACCCACAGAGAAGTCCCGTCTGTGAATGAGCAACTGTGGGCCTCACCTGGTCAGGGCCAGAGCCTGACAAGCTGTTTGCAACAACTAAACTGAAAGTTTGGCACTGAGGGAAAGAAGCGCAGATCCTTAAGAGCAAACCACACCAAAGGCAGAGGGACACGTTCTAGTCACTCATCTGCTGCAGCAGCAGTGCCCAGACGCCCAGTCTCATATCGTGTGTCACTGTGAAGGGACAACAGACTGCCAGCACTGGAATCAATCAGACTTTACAGACACCTTCTTTTGTGTCTTAACGACACTTCCTGTCCTCAATGATTCCTTCTTCTCGCTTATCATCTCTATTAAAGGGGAACAGCGGACGACATCTCATGCAGTAGCTTAAGCTGACGGCTGGGATGCCCACATCCCACACAGGGGTACCCTGGATCCCAGCTACTGCGCTGCTGATCCACCTTCCTGTCAGTGTGCATCCTGGGAGGCAGCAGAAGGTGGTTCAAGCATTTGGGTCCCTGCCACCCATGCGGGAGACTCATATGGATTTCAAAGCTCACCCAGCCCTGATATTCTACTGGAATAAAACCAGCAGATGGACGATCTCTCTAGGTTTCTCTATATCTTTGCCTTTCAAATGAAATTAAAAATTTTCTTTGTAAAGATTTATTTATTTAAAAGGGCTTACTTAGAGAGGGCAAGAAACACACACACACACAGAGACAGAGAGAGATCTTACATCTGCTGGCTCATTTCCCTAATGGCTGTGATGGCTGGGGCTGGGCCATGCTGAAACCAGGAAGTTTATCTGGGTCTCCAGTGTGAGTGTGAGTGGTAGGAGCTAAAATATTTCAGCCATCTTTTGCTGTCTTCCCAGACACATTAGCAGAGAGCTGGATTGAAAATGGAGCAGCCAGGACATGAATTGCTGCCTGTATGGGATACTGGCATGGCAGGCTGTGTGGCCCAACGTTCTGTGCCACGATGCCAGTCCTGAAATTAAAAAAAAAATTAAAAAAAATATTTTTTTTTAATGAGAAAAGAACTTGAATTCTCTACTGAACTTTTATTGTAGACTGCTTCTAGTTTTTTTACATTCTATTTAAAAATTTTTAAATTACGAGGCTGGCGCCATGGCTCACTTGGTTAATCCTCTGCCTGTGGCGCCGCCATCCCATATGGGCACCGGGTTATAGTCCTGGTTGCTCCTCTTCCAGTCCAGCTCTCTGCTGTGGCCCGGGAAGGCAGTGGAGGATGGCCCAAGTGCTTGGGCTCCTGCACCTGTGTGGGAGACCAGGAAGAGGCACTTGGCTCCTAACTTCGGATCAGCGCAGCGCCAGTCGTGGTGGCCATTTGGGGAGCAAACCAATGGAGGGAAGACCTTTCTCTTTCTCTCTGTCTCTCACTGTCTACAACTCTACCTGTCAAAAGAAAATTTTTTTTTAATTATTAGAGAAGCTCCCACCTGCTGATTCATTCCCCAAAGGCCTGCAACTGCTAGGGCTGAGCAACGAAAGCTAGGAAGGCAGACCAGGTCTCCCACATGGGTGCAGGACCCAACTACTGGAGCCACCACTGGCCTTCCAGGGTCTGCACCAGCAGAAAGCTGGAGTCAGGAGCCAGAGCAGGGCATCAAACACAGGTGTGCTGATGTGGGACGTGAATATCTTCATCACTAGGCTAAATGCCCACCCTGCCTTCATCTTTGATTCTTCAGTTCAAAAGATTCACCTTTTGGGGCCAGCACTGTGGCATAGCGGGCAAAGCCACTGCCTGCAGTGCCAGCATCCCATAAGGGTGGCGGTTCAAGTCCTGGCTGCTCCACTCCCGATCCAGCTCTCTTCTATGGCCTGGGAAAACAGCAGAAGATGGCCCAAATCCTTGGGTCCCTGTACCCATGTGGGAGACCCGGAAGAAGCTCCCGGCTTCCAATCGGTGCAACTCCACCCACTGTGGCCAATTGGGGAGTGAACCAGCAGACAGAAGACCTCTCTCTCTCTGCCTCTCCTTCTCTCTCTGTGTAACTCTGACTTTCAAATAAATAAATAAATCTTTAAAAAAAAAAAGATTCACCTTTCACATTGTTTTTGTTTGGTTTGTTTTTTAAAGATTTATTTATTAGAGAGGCAGAAAGAGAGAGAGGTCTTCCATCTGCTGGTTCACTCCTCAAAAGGCTACAATGGATGGAGCTGGGCTGATCCAAAGCCAGGAGCTTCCTCTGGGTCTTCCCACACCGGCGCAGGGGCCCAAGCACTTGGGCCGTCTTCCACTGCTTTCCCAGGCCATGGCAGAGAGCTGGATCAGAAGTGGAGCAGCTGGGAATTGAATGGGTGCCCATATGGGATGCCAGCAGGCGGTGGCTTTACCTGATATGCCACAGTGCCAGCCCCATTGCCTTTGTTTTAAATTGCGAAAGATCTCATGAATACAGAAAAGCTAAGTAAACAGTGCACCTAACACCCAGCTCAGGTAAGAAAGTATTACAAATGCAGCTGAAACCCCACTACTCTCCTCAGTTGGTCATGATCTTGAACTTGGGATTCATCATGGCTACAAGCATGTTACTACGTACTTCCATGTAACATCACGCCACATGCTCTAAACTCTACGTGGAGGGTAGGGTTCCTCTGCTCCAGGGCCTCCTGGACGTCCTTCCCTTGGCATCTCTAACCAAGACACTGGGTTCACACTTGTGGTTCTAGTTCTTTCCTTCTGATTGCTCTGCACTTCTATGTGACTACAGCAGTTTTCTGAGTCATTCTCTTGATAAGCACAGCAGGCAGCTGTCAGTATCCCGCTCTAACCAACGGGGCCATCATGCATGCCCTTACACTACAGCCTACTAGACACAGGTGGGTCTTTCTCAGGTATATATCCAGGTACGTGACTATAGATAGAAGGTATTACTTTATGTCCCCATTACCTCAGAAATCCATGGTTTGTCTTCTGATATTTTTCCCATACCAGGGACAAAACTTTGATGAAATGAAGGCTAAAAGCCATGTCAAGGTGGCTACTCTTCCCTGCAGAGGTGAAGCCAGCAAGAAGAGCTCCACGCACTCCAACCTCACTCACACCAACAGGCAGGCTCAGCTGCACCTGCCCCGCGAGAGCAAGGGCCCAACAGGAGCTGTGTGGACAGAACACCTACCCTGAACGTGACGAAAATTTCTCTTTTTCCCACAGGCATCCTCACAGTCTGGCCATCCTCAACTCCTAGAAGAACATTCAGAAGAGAACAATTATAGGAGGTGTTCTATAGCACTTTGCACCAGGGATCCACTCACCACCCACAGGATTCCTCGCTCAGTCCTACTGCTTGTTCATGAAGAACAATGAACTACCCAAGATGGAACCAAGGTAACCTCCCAACAGCGCAGCATGGGATAACTGAACCTGAACACGAGCACCCCCAAGACTTTCAGTCAAGTTTACTGAGTGAGTGTCTTGTGCCTGGTCTGTGTATACTTAAGGGAGTCTAGTTCAGTAGGGAGACAGGCGTTAAACAGCAACATAAAATCAAGATTGAGTCCAAACAGCCACATCCTGGATGAACAGAGGTGGAAGGTGGGCACAAGAAGAGGCTGCTGGGAATGAGCGTGGCCTCTTCACGGAACTACAGCCAGGAAGGATGTACGGTGGGCAACAATGGGGAGTCTAATCAAAGAGTTCGCTAGAGAATCAGGCAGGAGTTTCAGCATCCCTGGAGGGTCTTCAACAGTGGCTGACAGGTCATGCTACCTATGGGAAGACCCCTGCCCTGGAATGAGGGCAGGTCAGGGACAGCAGTCACAGGGAGCCCCAGAGGTGGTGGGGACAAGGCTGTCTCACTGAGTAAAGACTGAGGGGCTGGGGGAGGGGAAACTGTGGGGTGGGAGCTGCTCCCGCACCAGCAGGTCAGGGCGAGCCTATCAGGGCTCTTCTTCCCAACAGAGACTCAAGGAGATTCTAGTCCCTGCCCCAGCCCAGAGCTCCAGGATCTCAACCAGAGTTTGTCAACAACCACATCACATAGGCAGCAGCCTCAGCTCCGTCCAAGCCCCTGCCAGGGAGCCCACCTGCAGGCACCGGGATCACCACTCGCTTCTTCTGCTTGGCTTGTCCCGCTCCCCTGCAGACCACACAGGGAGTCGTGATGATAGAGCCACGGCCACTGCATCTCCGACACGTGGAGCGCATCACAAAAGGACCCGTGTTGATGGTTTCCTGACGAAAAGGAGGAGAAACATGGTAAGTATGCAGGGAAACCACGGCTATGGCTCCAGGACCATGTTTCATTAAAGGCTGTTGCACGAGAACACAGTTGATCTGACCTTCTAGAACACACCGACTTCTGAACTCCAGGTCACCAGGTTTACTATACAAGACTAAAAAGAGAGAACCGTCTCTGGGTGTGAGGACTGTACATTCCTGGAGCTGACCAATACTGGCTCACTGAAACAACGGCTGGGAAAACAGGACAAGAAAACAAGTGCCGGTGCCGCGGCTCACTAGGCTAATCCTCCGCCTAGCGGCGCCGGCACACCGGGTTCTAGTCCCGGTCGGGGTGCTGGATTCTGTCCCGGTTGCCCCTCTTCCAGGCCAGCTCTCTGCTGTGGCCAGGCAGTGCAGTGGAGGATGGCCCAGGTGCTTGGGCCCTGCACCCCATGGGAGACCAGGAAAAGCACCTGGCTCCTGGCTCCTGCCATCGGATCAGCGCAGCGCGCCGACCGCGGCGGCCATTGGAGGGTGAACCAACGGCAAAGGAAGACCTTTCTCTCTCTCTCTCTCACTGTCCACTCTGCCTGTCAAAAAAAAAAAAAAAAAAAACCAAAAAAAAAAAAAAAAAAAACAAGTGAGAACAGGACATCCCCTGGAGCCGCAGTGCTAGCTGCTGCGGCTGCCGCTCCAGGACAGGAAGAGCTGGCCTGTGTCCTTGGGGCCACAGGGGAGAAAGAACTAGGCTCAGTGCCACAGCCCCTCAGACAAGCACCCCCTAAACAGTGATGGAAGCAGCTCCTCTAGCAGCGCTGCACCCCACCTCCTGCTCACCAGCTCCCAAGATCCTGAGTGTCCTTCCCGAGCCACGGGTCAGAAACCCCTTGGGCGGGGACTGCTCTGCTGAACACAGACATGAACACGACAACGGGACAACAGACTCTGCAGAGTTAGAGCGCAGGGCCCAACTAAAGCTGACAATGCTAACAGAGTTCACCCCGTACCCCACCACTGATCCTCAGGAACCAGCTGCACTGTTATCTCCTATGTAATGGCCCCTCCTCCTCCTGCCAAAAGCCCTCATTCCCTAGTCCTTCCCACAGCTGGCAGGTCCTTATAATTTGCAGCCACTCCCATCAACCCTCTCTTGTTATCTAGAAATGGGTATCTATTTAATGCTCGTAAATTTTTTGTAATTATCAATACATGCATGATGTGGCAATCAAAAAATAGAGGTATATAAAAAATATTATCAGGCCAGCATTGTGGTGCAGTGAGTTAAGCCTCCCTCTGCAGCGCCAGCATACCATGTGGGCACTGGTTTGTGTCCCGGCAGCTCCACTTCTGAGCCAGTTCCCTGCTAATGGCCTAAGAAAAGCAGCAGAAGATGGCCCAAGTGCTGGGCCCCTGCCAGCCAACACAGAAGACCCAGATGAAGCACCAGGCTCCTGGCTTCAGTCTGGCTCAGCCCTGGCTGCAACTGCCCTTGAGGAATGAACCAGAGCATAAAGACCCCACTCTGTAACTGTTTCAAATAAATAAATAAACCTTAAAAAAAAAAAAAAAAAAAAAAAGTTGGCTGGCGCCGCGGCTCACTAGCCTAATCCTCCGCCTACGGCACCGGTACCCCAGGTTCTAGTTCTGGTTGGGGCACCGGATTCTGTCCCGGTTGCTCCTCTTCTAGTCCAGCTCTCTGCTGTGGCCTGGGAAGGCAGTGGAGGACGGCCCAAGTGCTTGGGCCCTGCACCCGCATGGGAGACCAGGAGGAAGCACCTGGCTCCTGGCTTAGGATCGGCGCAGCGTGCCAGCTGTGGCAGCCATTTGGGGGGTGAACCAACGGAAGGAAGACCTTTCTCTCTGTCTCTCTCTCTCACTGTCTAACTCTGCCTGCCAAAAAAAAAGTTATCAATGGGGCCAGCACTGTGGCATAGCAGGCTAAGCCTTTGTCTGTGGTGCTGGCATCTCCTGTGGGCGCCAGTTCGAGTCTTGGCTGCTCCTCTTTAGATTCAGTTCTCAGCTAATGGCCTGGGAAATCAGTGAAAGATGGCCCAAGTGCTTGGGTCCCTGCACACACATGAGAGACCCAGAAAAAGCTCCTGGCTCCTGGCTTCAGATCAGCCCAGCTCCAGCCATTGAGGACATTTGGGGAGTAAACAAGCAGATGGAAGACCTTTCTCTCTCTCTCTAACTCTACCTCTCAAATAAATAAAAAATCTTTTTAAAATGTTATTAATTTTCCCCTTGCTGACTCCTACGATAACCAACTCTAAACAGTCCACAGTTTAAAATATTATTTCCACAATTCTCTCCCTCCATCAGCTTTTTTATAGTGAAAATAATAAAACAAATGTATATATATCATGCTAAAAGTTGCTTTTCTTTTTATCTTGATAATAAATTACAAATACTCCTCCAAGACAATACATGAAGATTTAATTTCTAATCTAATATTTATTTTCCAATACCACAGGAAAAACGTTCCAGCATATATACCCTCCTGACACTGTTTAATTTCAACTTATTTATTTGAGAAGCACAGAAAAAGAGCAAGAGACAAATGCAGAGTGATATCCTCCTATCTGCTGGTTCACTTCCCAAATGCCCACAACAACCAGAGCTGGGTCAGGACAAAACCAGGAACCCGGCCGGCGCTGCGGCTCACTAGGCTAATCCTCCGCCTACAGCATCAGCAAACCGGGTTCTAGTCCCGGTCGGGGCGCCGGATTCTGTCCCGGTTGCCCCTCTTCCAGGCCAGCTCTCTGCTGTGGCCAGGGAGGGCAGTGGAGGATGGCCCAAGTGCTTGGGCCCTGCACCCACATGGGAGACCAGGAGAAGCACCTGGCTCCTTCCATCAGATCAGCGTGGTGCACTGGCCGCACCTCGCCAGCCACGGCGGCCATTGGAGGGTGAACCAATGGCAAAGGAAGACCTTTATCTCTCTGTCTCTCTCTCTCTCACTGTTCACTCTGCCTGTAAAAAAACAAAAACAAAAACAAAAAACAATAAAACCAGGAACCCAGAACTCAATCTTGGTCGCTGACTTGGGTGGGTATCAGGGACCCAAATACTAAGGCATCACCTGTGACTTCCAGTGTCTGCATTATCAGGAAACTGGAATTAGGAGTAGGAGCTGGGACTCAAACCCAGCTACTCTGATACAGGACACAGGTATCTGAACCACCAGGCCAGGCACCCACCCGTGCATTAACAAGCCACTGGTCTTTTTCTCATTATCCTATAGGAGCCCTTGGCATACTAGAATATATATATATTATGAAGGGACCAACACTGGTTAAGCCGCCACCATATGGATGCCAGTTTGAGTCCCAGCTGCTCCACTTGCCATACAGCTCCCTGCTAACGCACCTGGGAACGCAGCAGAAGATGGCCCAAGTGCTTGGGCCCCATGCACTTGTGTGGGAGATCCAGATGAAGTTCCTGGCTTCAGGTTGGCCTAGCCCTTGCCACTGTGGCCATCTAGGGAGTGAAACAGTGGATGGAAGATTTCTCTGTCTCTCCTTCCCTCTCTGTCACTCTGCCTTTCAAATAAATAAAAATAAATAAAATTTTAAAAAATCTCTAAATAAAAAAATAAATACTAATATGCTACAAATAACTGTCCCAGTGTCAAACATTTACAGCCCTAATTCCTTTCTCTCTCTCTCTCTCTCTTTTTTTTTTTTTTTTTTTTTTTTGACAGGAAGAGTGGATAGTGAGAGAGACAGACAGAGAGAAAGGTCTTCCTTTTGCCCTTGGTTCACCCTCCAATGGCTGCCATGGCTTTCACGCTGCGGCCGGTGCTCCATGCTGATCCGAAGGCAGGAGCCAGGTGCTTCTCCTGGTCTCCCATGGGATGCAGGGCCCAAGTACTTGGGCCATCCTCCACTGCCTTCCCGGGCCACAGCAGGGAGCTTGCCTGGAAGAGGGGCAACCGGGACAGTATCTGGCGTCCCGACCAGGACTAGAACCTGGTGTGCCGGCGCCGCTAGGTGGAGGATTAGCCTAGTGAGCCACGGCGCCGGCAGCCCTAATATCTTATGTCAAAGTTCACTGTAGGGACTGGCACCATGGCACAATAGGTTAATCCTCCGCCTGCAGCACGAGCATCCCATATGGGCACCAGTTCTAGTCCCAGCTGCTCTACTTCCAATCCAGCTCTCTGCTGCGGCTTGGGAAAGCAGCAGAATTTGGCCCAAGTGCTTGGGCCCCTGTACCTGCATGGGAGACCAGGAATAAGCACCTGGCTCCTGGCTTCGGATCAGTGTAGCGGCTGTTTGGGGTGTGAACCAACGGAAGGAAGACCTTTCTCTCTGTCTCTCCCTCTCACTGTCTGTAACTCTACCTTTCAAATAAATAAATAAAGTCCACTGCATAAACAGTTAAAAGAAGTCACAGCAATTCAGAGCCTTGGAAACAATAGGAATGGGAGCCATCAACAGTATGTAACAAGTGGCAGCAACCAGCCTCTCAAAATTGTAGCCAGAGGAATCCTCATCTCTTCCAAGAGCGCCCCCTAAAGGAACACAGCACAACTTCACTTTCTCGGAAGGTGGAAAATTGGTCCTTTTAATAACAGGAGTATTTATAGTTACCTAATTTCCACTGTATCCATCAGGGGACTATTGTTCAGCAAAAATAATGTTTACAGGGCCAGGCATTTCACTCAGCAGTTAAGATACCACTTGGGAAGCCCCATCCTGTATGACAGTGCCTGGGTTCAAGTCCTGGCTCTACTTTTGACCCCAGCTTTCTGCTAATATGCACCCTGGGAGGCAGCATTGACGGCCCAAGTACTTGGGTGGCAGCCACCCATGTGGGAGACCTGGATGGAGTTCCTGGCCTGGCTTTGGCTGGCCCAGCCCAGACTACTATGGGGATCTGGGGAATACACCAATCATGGAAAAATCTCTCTGCCTTTCCCTCCCTCTCTGTCACTTTGCCTTTCAAACAAATAAACAAATCTTATATTTAAAAAATGAGATACTATTTCATAGCCACTAGGATGGTTACTGTAAACAAACACACAAACAGAAAATAACAAGTGTCGGATGGTAGAGAAACTGGTACCTATGAGCACTGTTAGTGCGAATATACAACATATAGTCATGTAGAAAATAGTGCAGCAGCTTCCAAAGAATTAACAACAGGATTACCACATCCTCCAGTAATCCCACTCTGAGTATATCCAAAAGAACTGTAAGCAGGGCCTCAAAGAGGTCTGTGTTTATTCATTTCACCCAGTTCAACAGCATGCCAGTAACAGGTGTAGATAAAATGTGGGAATTAGAAAACACCATTTTGCAACTATCACGGTAGTATGTAATTTAAGGTCAATGGACGCTAAGACTGACATGTACAAGTCTGGCAAGGAACAGAACACTTACAGGGTCTCAGGTATCGCACAGTAACCAACTCAATATTTCAGGGGCTGCCTCTCTGGTGCACTAGTCAGGGCTTTAACCCACTGCACCACAGTGCCAGCCCCTGAAATACTGTTAGTTCCTGTGTGATACCTGCTGCCAAACTTGTACACGTCAGTCTTAGCATCTTTGAGGCCCTGCTTACAGTTCTTTTGGATAAACCCATGTGGTCATTGGTTCTAGTCCTGGCTGCTCCTCTTCTGATCCAGCTGTCTGCTATGGCCTGGAATAGCAGAAGATGGCCCATGATCTTGGGCCCCTGTACCTGTGTGGGAGACCCAGAAGAAGCTCCTGGCTCCTGGCTTCGGATCAGCACAGCTCTAGCCATTGCGGTCATCTAGGGGATCAATGGATGGAAGACCTCTCTCTCTCTGTCTCTCTCCCTCTCCTTCTCTCTCTGTGTAACTATGACTTTCAAATAAATAAGTATATCTTTAAAAAAAATAATTTCAAAGAGAACAGCACACAGCAAAGAAACCTGATGACCACTAGTTTAATCTTTTTTTTTTTTTTTTTTTTTGACAGACAGACAGTGAGAGAGAGAGACAGAGAGAAAGGTCTTCCTTCTGTTGGTTCACCCCCAAAATGGCCATCATGTCTGGTGCGCTGTGCCGATCCAAAGCCAGGAGCCAGGTGCTTCCTCCTGGTCTCCCATGTGGGTGCAGGGCCCAAGCACTTGGGCCATCCTCCACTGCCTTCCCAGGCCACAGCAGAGAGCTGGACTGGAAGAGGAGCAACCAGGACAGAACTGGCGCCCCAACCAGGACTACAACCTGGAGTACCAGCACCGCAGGCAGAGGATTAGCCTAGTGAGCCGCAGCACTGGCCCACTAGTTTATTCATAATCATACGTAATGTCAATATCAAAAATGGGACAAACTGACACAATCTACTGAAAAGGACACAATATCCCCTACGTGGTGCTCCTGCCAAAATTGATTTATTTCAAATTTTACCAAAAAACCAAGACAAATGACATTCTATAAAACTGACCTGTAATCTGCAAAAATGTGAAGGTCATAAAGGAAAAAAAAGACAAGAAAACGGTTCCAGATTAAAGGAGATTACAAAGATGTGATAGACAAATGCTCCACCAATACCAGATAGGAACCTGGACCGAGGCCAGTGCTACAGTGCAATAGGCTAAGCCTCTGCCTGCGGCACCGGCGTCCCATATGGATGCTGGTTCATGTCCTGGCTGTTCCACTTTTGATCCAGCTCTCTGCTTATGGCCTGGGAAAGCAGTGGAAGATGTCCTTGGGCCCCTGCACCCACGTGGGAGACCCTGAGGAAGCTCCTGGCTTCGGATCAGCCCCGCTCCAGCCGTTGCAGCTATTTGGGGAGTGAACCAGCAGATGGAAGACCTTTCTTTCTGTCCCTCTGTAACGCTGCCTCTCAAATAAATAAATAAAATCTTTTAAAATTAAAAAAGGATCCTGGACCATGGGAAAAAAAGACAGAGAAAAGTGAAAAAATAGGAAGAGATAATGT
This sequence comes from Oryctolagus cuniculus, assembly GCF_964237555.1. Classification (NCBI taxonomy): domain Eukaryota; kingdom Metazoa; phylum Chordata; class Mammalia; order Lagomorpha; family Leporidae; genus Oryctolagus; species Oryctolagus cuniculus. The sequence goes on from NC_091450.1 coordinate 31,175,358, forward strand.
ATGGTTACATTGTTCTTAGGAAATATCCACTGAAGTACTTGGGAATAGAGACACAGGGTAAGTAATTTACTATCAAAGACAAGGGAAGGGTGTGTGCAAAACGCACAGACACACGGGGAGGGAACAAGTGCACCACAGACAACAAACCAAGGGAACATGGGAAAAACTAATGAATCTGGATCTAAAGAATAAGGGACTTTAAAAAAGAAGATTGATTTGTTTATTGGAAAGGTAAAGCGACAAGACAGAGGAGGAGACAGAAAGATCTTCCGTGTGCTGCTTTGCTATTCAAATGGCTGTAACAGCCAGAATTAGGCCAGACTGAAGCCAGAATCCAGGAACCCCATCTTGGTCTCCCATGTGGGTGGCAGGGACTCAAGTACTTGAAGCCATCTTCCACTGCTTTCCTGGAAATCCAGCTCTCTGCTGTGGCCTGGGAAAGCAGTGACACATGGCCCAAATGCTCGGGTCCCTGCACCCATGTGGGAAACGTGGAAGAAGCTCCTGGCTTCAGATCAGTTCAGCTCTGGCTGTTGTGGCCACCTGGGGAGTGAACCAGTGGATGGAAGACACCCCACCTCCCCCCGCCTCTCTGTAGCTCTGCCTTTCAAATAAATAAATAAATATTTAAAAAAAAAAAAAAAAAAAAAAGATGGCCCAAGAGCTTGGACCTGTTCTATGGTCTGGGAAAGCATAGAAGATGGCCCAAATGGTTGCAGCCCCCACACCCTCATGGGAGACCCAGAAGAAGCTGCTGGCTCCTGGTTTCACATTGGCTCAGCTCCAGCCGTTGCAGCCATCTGCAGAGTGAACCAGCAGACGGGACAATCTCTCTCTGCCTCTGCCTCTCTATAACTCTGCCTTTCAAGTAAATATATAAATCCTAAAAAAACAATTAATTCATCAATCTCAGTCTTCCCCCTGACTTTCAACCAAAGTGTGAGCACCCTCAAATGCATTTTCAGAAAAGACAGCAGTTTCCTTGCTCAGTCTATAATGCTGAGCAGAGCACTCCTGGAAAAACGCAGGTTCTAGACAGAATTCTTGAACTCTCACAGCCACGGCAGAGCCCGAATAAACTGCAGAGGAGCACAGACGAAAGCAGTGTGAGTGGGGGCGAGGTGGGAGGCCTTACCATGCCGGAGCCGCCACAGTAATGGCAGTGCTGCACCTTGGTGCCGGGCTCGTTCCCCTTGCCGTCACAGCGCTCACAGGTATCCATGATGTTCACAGTGAACTCCTTGTTGACGCCCTTGGCCGCCTGATTGAATGTCAACTCCATGATGTACTGAAAAATCAAAACACAGGCCGCCCGTCATCCTTGGCACTGCGGTAAGCACAGTGGTACCCTGCCATGGAAGGGCAGGTGGGTGCCGGACGGCAGGCTGACCTTAATCTTAGTTGCTCAAACAAGCATAAGTCCATAATTAGGATGTGTTCTATCTCGAGCCTGCCATGCTATTCTGCCAATCCATTGTCTTCCATGTTTATGTCTGGAGAAGACGTTGCTGGAAGTTGAAGAGGAGGGGAAATGACGTATGAGCCTGCTTGATAAGCAACTAAGATTTAGGTCGGAATGGACGTGCTCATTATCCACAGGATTTTTCAATTACTAGAACAGTTTTCTATCAAAATGGCTGCCTCCAGATCATTGCATTCAAGCTGCTCTGCTGAGAAATCTAACTGATGAAAATCTCTATAGCACACTTAGCCTGAAACAAGGAACTTACTTCCTGAGGCTGATCGAACACGCCCTGGAAATCTCCAAATGAAGATGAGGAGAACTCCCCGAAGATCTTCCTGAACAGCTCCTCAGGGTCAACGGTGGGGCCGCCTCTCCAGTAGCTCTGCCCAGAGCTGCCGGCCCCTGGATCAAACCCAGCAGATCCATAGGCATCGTACTGCTTCCTCTTCACCTCGTCACTCAACACCTGCAAAGATGGAAGGCAGAGCCTTAAGGTATTCCTGGGGCTTCACACCAGGCAAGGTAATCACAATGTTTACTGAGCTGCCCAGGGTCCAAGAACATTCTCTGAGCTGGGCTGGGACTGTGACATCGGGAGAGAGAGGTAACTGCATCAAACCGCGCATGGGGCCTCAAGAAATGTGAAAAGTCTCATGAAAATTCCCAGGGGTCTCCCTGCTGGGGAAGTGCTTGTGTCAATCTTCACACAACCTCAGGGACATCCTGGACTCCTCAGATTCACACTTCACTTCTCGGACATCTGTACTGCCTGGTGGGGAGCTATGCAAGAATTCATTCTGCATCTCCTATGCATTTACATTTGTTTTCTTTTTTAAAGATTTATCTATTTATTTGAAAGGCAGAGTTACAGAGAGACAGAGGCAGAGAGAGAGAGATACCTTCCATCTGCTGGTTCACTCTGCAGATGGCCACAGCGGCCAGAGCTGGGCCAATCCGGAGCCAGGAGCCAGGAGCTTCTTCCTGGTCTCCCATGTGGGTGTGGAGGCCCAACCATTTGGGCCATCTTCTACACTTTCCCAGACCATAGCAGAGAGCTGGATCGGAAGTAGAGCAGCCAGGACTCAAATGGGATGCCGACACTGCAGGCAGTGGCTTTAACCACTACAGCACAGTGCTAACCCCATTTTTTTTTTCCCTTTTTAATTAAAAAGACATGGCCCGGGCCAGCGCCGCGGCTCACTAGGCTAATCCTCCGCCTTGCGGTGCCGGCACACCGGGTTCTAGTCCCGGTCGGGGCGCCGGATTCTGTCCCGGTTGCCCCTCTACCAGGCCAGCTCTCTGCTGAGGCCAGGGAGTGCAGTGGAGGATGGCCCAAGTGCTTGGGCCCTGCACCCCATGGGAGACCAGGAGAAACACCTGGCTCCTGCCGTCGGATCAGCGCGGTGCGGCGGCCATTGGAGGGTGAACCAACGGCAAAGGAAGACCTTTCTCTGTCTCTCTCTCTCACTGTCCACTCTGCCTGTCAAAAAAAAAAAAAAAAAAAAAAAAAAAAAAAAAAAGGACATGGCCCAGGGCAAATGTTGTGGCACAGCGGGTTAAGCCAACGCTTAGAATCCCCACATCCTACATCAAAAGGCCTAGCTCAAATCTCGATTACTCTGCTCTGACCCAGCTCCCTGCTAATGCACCTGGGATGCAGCAGAAGATGGCTCAAGTGCCTGAGTCCCTGCACCCACACAGGAGACTTTCACAGAGCTCCTAGCTTCGGCCTGACCCAGCCCCAGCTGTTGTGGGCATCTCAGGAGTGCATCAGCAGATCAAGATTTCTGTCTCTGTGCCACTCTTTCAAATAAACAAGTCTTTAAAAAAAAAAAAAACAAGCGGGAGGGGGCACCATCCTGGAAATCAAACAGAGAAATGTTCCTCCTCCAAGGAAAAAGACATTTCTACATAGAACGGAATAGAAACTGAGAGACCAAAGAAAGTACTTGGAGCCCAGATACTTTTAGGGCACTTAGCTAAGATGCAAATGAGGGGTGGCAGAGAAGAGGAGGAAGGCAGGAGGCGGGACTTCCTGTGGCTTTTATTTCCTGGTTCTAGCCCTTGGTGAGGAACTGTTGCTCTAGGTTCCTCTGTCCTCTCATTGATGTCCCTCTCGGAGTCCGACGTTGGCAAGACGCTGGGCTAGGACCCTCCAGGGCTCGTCCAACCACAGAGAAAATAAGCAGAACCAGAAGCCATGCACTAAAATAGCTTCATTAGAGTTGATGACTCCTAGCTCTTTAAAAACTCAATCTTGGGGCTGGCATTGTGGCACAGTGGGTTAAGACATCCCTAAAAAGCAGGCATACCATATGGGCACTGGTTTGAGTCCTGGCTGCTCCACTTCTGATCCCTGATAATGGGCCCCCACACCCACATGGAAGTCCTGGATGGAGTTCCAGATTCCTGGTTTTGGCTCAGCCCAGCCCTGGCTGTTGCAGCCATTTGGGGAGTAAACCAGAGGAAGCTCTCGCTCTGTCTTTCCCTCTCTCTTTAACTCTACCTTTCAAAAAAAAAAAAAAAAAAAAGATTATTTATTTGAAAGGCAGAGTTACATGCAGAGGCAGAAGCAGGTCTTCTATCTGCTGGTTCATTCCCCAAATGGCCACAAGGCTGGAGCTGAGCTGATCTGAAGCCAGGAGCTTCCTCTGGATCTCCCATGTGGGTGCAGGGGCCCAAGAACTTGGCTCATCCTCGCTGCTTTCCCAGGCACATTAGCAAGGAGCTGGATCAGAGTGGAGCAGCTGGGATTCAAACCAGTGCCCATTTGGGATGCCAGCATTGCAGTTGGCTGTTTTACCTGCTACACCATAGCTCCAGCCCCTTGAACAAATGTTTAAAAAACAAACTAAAAAAACACTTCTGCATCTTGTTTTCCATAGAAAACACATTATAAAATTCTTTTTCTAATCAACTAGTTTGAGTTACTATCAAAAAACAGTAACATTTTTAAATTACACTACAAGATATATCTTTCATTAGATGAGCTGACAGGGTTAGAGACACTCATTTGGTAAATATTTAATGAAGCTGTTCTTGGATCTGCGTATTCCTGTGGCGACATGATCTCCTACGTGGCCAGACCCCTCCAGGATGGTCCACGTCTAGGAAGACGGTCCCCTTTCCTGACAGCCCAGATAACTCCAGAAGTGACAGTTGCTTCACAGACATATGCCTGCCCTCTGATTATACTTCACATTCTTCCAGATGAATGACAGTCTCCCACTTTTTCAACGGCCACCATATGTAGGGGAGTCATCAAAAAATGGCTGAATTAATTAATTAAACTGGAAATCCCCAAACCTGGCCATGAATGACTGACATGGCAGCTCTGTTAACAGAGCACTGAGCCCAGTTCTTGATCAGATTCCAAGTCAGCACAGCTAGCACGGCACCTGGGAGTCGTCTTTAACAAGGTGACATGGCGCAGGGACCAGGTCTTCACGATGAACTGTCCAGAGTCCTGTGCAGCACAGCAAACTGAGTCCCACACAGTTGGAGGCCCCTGCACACACATCAGACACAATACCTCATAGGCTTCCGCCAGCTGGGAGAACTTCTCCTTGGCTTTGGGGTCATCCTTATTCGTGTCAGGGTGATATTTCTTGGCAAGCTAAAGATAAAAACAGTAAAGTACTGTGAACACAAGATGATTACTAAATAGAACCCCAAATGCCAGTCATAATTATGACTCCTTTGTAACACCTGTCTTTTAAGATTTAGCAATTAGTAGCATTTTTTTTTTTTAAGATTCATTTATTTATTTGAAAGGCAGAGTTTGAGAGAGAAAGAGAGAGAGGAAGTTTTCCATCTGTTGTTTCACTCCCCAAATGGCCACAACGGCTGGAGTTGGGCTGATCCAAAGCTAAGAACCAGGAGCTTCTTCTGGGTCTCCCACGTGGGTGCAGGGGCCCAAGGACTTGGACTATCTTCTACTGCTTTCCAAGGCTACAGCAGAGAGCTGGATCAGAAGTGGAGCAGCTGGGACTAGAACTAGTGCCATAAGGGATGCCAGTGCTACAGGTGGTGGCTTTACCTGATATACCACGGTATATCCCTAGCAGCAATTCTTAAAACAAGATTTAAGACTTCAAAATGGAGCCGGCGCCGTGGCTCAATAGGCTAATCCTCCACCTTGCGGCGCCGGCACACCAGGTTCTAGTCCCGGTTGGGGCGCCGGATTCTGTCCCGGTTGCCCCTCTTCCAGGCCAGCTCTCTGCTATGGCCAGGGAGTGCAGTGGAGGATGGCCCAGGTGCTTGGGCCCTGCACCCCATGGGAGACCAGGAAAAAGCACCTGGCTCCTGGCTCCTGCCAGGATCAGCGCGGTGCGCCGGCTGCAGCGGCGGCCATTGGAGGGTGAACCAACGGCAAAGGAAGACCTTTCTCTCTGTCTCTCTCTCACTATCCACTCTGCCTGTCAAAAAAAAAAAAAAAGACTTCAAAATGAAAAATTTCTTCATATCTGATATCTGTACACATTTTCCAACAAATCTCTTCCAACCATAGCTATACTAGTTGTAACTAAACCTGTAGACTTCAGGCTCCTTTGGTAAATACAAGTCACAAAACAGCATGCCTGGAACACTTACATAAGGTGTACAAGTAGGTAAGTGGTTCTGTTGTATAAATTATTTTGGGGCACTAGCATTGTGACGTAGCAGGTAAAGTAACCCCCTGTGATGTTGGCATCCCATATGGGCACTGGTTCGAATCCCGGCTGCTCCACTTCTGATCCAGCTCCCTGCTAATGTGCCTGAGAAAGCAACGGAAGACGGCCCAAATGCTTGGGCCCCTGCATCCCTGTAGGAGACTTGGATGAACTTCCTGTCTCTGGGCTTCAGCATGGCTTAGCCCTAGTTATTGCAGCCACTTGGGGAGTGAACCAGCAAATAGAAGATCTAACTCTGCCTTTCAAAAAATAAACAAATCTAAAAAAATATCAATCTTTCTTTTTTTAAAAGATTTATTTATGTATGTGAAAGGCACACAGACAGATGTATCTTTGATCTTTTTTTTTTTTTTTTAAAAAGATTTATTTATTTACTTGAAAGTCAGAGTTACATAGAGAGAGAAGGAGAGGCTGGTTCATTCCCAACTGGCTGCAACAGCTGGAGCTGTACAGATCCAAAGCCAGGAGCCAGGAGCCTCCTCTGGGTCTCCCACAAGGGTGCAGGGTCCCAAGGACTTGGGCCATCTTCCACTGCTTTCCTAGGCCATGGCATAGAGCTGGATGGGAAGTGGAGCAGCTGGGACTGGAACCGGTGCCCACATGGGATGCTGGCACTACAGGCAGCGGCTTTACCCACTATGCCACTGCACTGGACCCTCCACAGGTTCACTCTGTAATTGGCTGCAACAACCTGCGCTGGGCCAGGAAGAAGCCAGGAGCTTGGAACTCCACCTGGATCTCCCATGTGGGTGGCAGGGGCCCAGTCACTCGGGCCATTTTCCACTGCTGTCCCAGGTGCATCAGTAGGGGAGTTGTATTGGAAGTGCAACAGCCAAGACTCAAATTGGCACTCATGTGGGATGAAGGAATTACAGATGGCAGCTTACTCCACTGTGCCACAACACCAGACTATTCCCTCCCCCTTCGTTAAAGATTTATTTATTTGAGAGGCAGAGTTACAAAGAGACTGGGAGAGCTCTTCCATCTACTGGTTCACTCTCCAAATGGCCACAAAAGCCAGGAGCCTGGAACTCCACTCAGGTCTCCCATGTGGGTAGCAGGGGTCCAAGCACTTGGGCCACCTTCTGCTGCTTTCTCAGAGGCATTAATGGGGAATCAGATTGGAAGTGGAGCAGCTGAGACTTGAAGTGCCATTCATGGGATGCCAATGTCGCAGCTTAACCTGCTGTGCCACAATGCTGATCCCCAAGATTTCTTTCTTTCTTCCTTTCTTTTAACTTTAAAAGGCAGAAAAAAAAGAGAAGAAGGAGAGAGACAGAGGGACTGATCTTCCAACTAATGGTTCTCTCCCCAAATGGCCATAACAACTGGGGCTACACCAGGCCAAAGTCAGGAGCTGGGAACTCCACCCAGGTTTCCCACACGGGGGGCAGGGTCCAAGCACTAGGCCATCACCCGCTATCTTCCCAGGTACACTAGCAGGGATCTGCATCAGAGCAGATCATGGGTGCTGCTGTTATCAGTGGTGGATTAACTCACTGTGCCACAACAGTAGCCTAAAACATGGTTTAAATACTTAAAAAGGAGCTAGCATTGTGGCACAGTGGGTTAAGCTACTGCTTGTGACACTAGCACCCATTATGAGCTACAGTTGCAATCCCAGCTGCTCCTCTTCTGATCTAGCTCTCTGCTAACATGCCTGGGAAAGAAGAGAAAATGGTCTGAGTGCTTGGGCCCTTGCCACCAAGTGGGGAGACCCAGATGCAGCTGGCTTTGGCCTGGGCTGGCCCAGCCTTGGCTATCGCAGTCATCTGGGAAGTGAACCAGAGGATGGAAGATAGATCTCTTTCTCCTGTCTCTCCCTCTCTCTGTATTTGACTTTCAAATAAATTAACTAATGTTTAAAAAAAATGAAAAATGTTATCAATTAAAAAAAAAAAAAGTCCTGACTATACCAAGATACACCATGTACCTTTTAAGTGTCTGCCATGTTTGCTCTGATACCTTCCCAGTCTTTGGATCGCCAGAATCTTAAAGATGAAAATGGCCCTCTCTTTCTCTCACTGTCTATAACTCTCTCTCTCTCTCTCTGTCTAACTCTGCCTGTCAAAAAAATAAAAAAATAAATAAGAAGAAAATGGCCATGGTTAATGGTAGGGCCAGATGACCCCAATGCATCATCCGCCAACTCTGAGATGCTGAGCACACTAATAAACCACAGTTTGACCATCAGTACTGTAACAGGGACCAAGTAAAGCAATACTGATGGATTAAAAGTGCAAGGTGGGGCTCACAGCAACATCTACCATTAGCTGGTACTAGAACATAACAGGGAGCACAAGAGAAGAGGGCACAGCTAAGGTCTAAAACACTCTTAACATCAGTACACTGGGGCAGACACTGTGGCAGAGCGGGGGAAGCACTGCCTGTGAGTCGGCATCCTGTAAGGGCACCTGTTCCAAGCCCCAGCTGCTCCACTTCCAATCCAGCTCCCTGCTAATACAGCTGGGAAGGCAGTGGAGGACACCCACGTGGGAGATTGAAAGGAAGCTCCTGATTCCTGGCTTCAACCTGGCCCAGGCCCAGTTGTTGGGACCATTTGGAGAGTAAACCAGAGGATGGAAGATCTTGATTTCTCTTCCTCTCTCTGTGTAACTTTTTTTAAAAAAAATTTTATAAATTTATTTGAGAGGTAAAATCACAGACAGTGAGAGGGAGAGACAGAGAGAAAGGTTAGTCTTCCATCCACTGGTTCACTCCCCAAATGGCCACAATGGCCGGAGCTAAGCCAATCTGAAGCCAGGAGCCAAGAGCTTCTTCTAGGTCTCCCACAGGGGTGCAGGGGCCTAAGGCCTTGGGCCATCCTCTGATGCTTTCCCAGGTGCATTAGCAGGGAGCTGGAAAGGAAGTAGAGCAGCTGGGACTCAGACCAGCACCTCCATGGGATGTCAGCACTGGAAGCCCGGCCTTTAATCCACTGGGCCACAGCCCCACCCCCAATAAATAAACAAGTCTTTAAATACACACACACACACACACACACACACACACACACACCCCAGTACACTCAAGGCTTAGCACTGCAGGTGCTGGCGCAATGGCAGAGCAGGAGAACTACCTCCTGTGATGCTGGCATCTCATATGGGGACCAGTTAAGGTCCTGGCTACTCCTCTTCCAGTCCAGCTCCCTGATAGTGTAACTGGGAAAGTGCAAAGGACGGCCCTCGTGCTTGAGCCCCTGCACCCACACAGGAAACCTGGAGGAGGCTCCTGGCTTCTCACTTCAGCCTGGCCCAGCCCTGATCGTTGAGGACATTTGGGGAAGAAATCAGAGGGAAGACCTCTTTCTGTCTCTCCCTCTCTAACTCTGATTTTCAAATAAATCTTTAAAAATTTATATATAGGGCCAGCACTGTGGCATAGTGGGCAAGGCTGCCACCTGCAGTGCTGGCATCCCATATGGGCACAGGTTTAAGACCCAGCTGTTCCATTTCCAATGCAGCTCTCTGCTATGGCCTGGGAAGGCAGTGGAAGATGGCCCAAGTCCTTGGGACCCTGCACCCGCATGGGAGACCCAGAAGAAACTCCTGACTCCTGGCTTAGTACTGAAGCAGCTCCAGCCATTGTAACCATTTGGGGGTGAACCAGAGGATGGCAGACCTTTCTCTCTCTCTCTGCCTCTCTGTAGTTCTACCTTTCAAATAGATAAAAAATCTTTAAAAAAAATCTGTACTGCAGCAACGTCAGAGCTTGCTTGTCAGACACCACACACGGGGCTTACGTGAAGAGAGCACCATCACCCCACCAACAAAATGGAAATCACAGTGCAAATGAAGGATTCAAAGGAACCGAAATTCGGGGGCCGGCACAGTGGCATAGCAGGTAAAGCCACTGCCTGCAGTGCCGACATCCCATATGGGCACCGGTTTGAGTTCTGGTTGCTCCACTTCCGATCCAGCTCTCTGCTATGGCCTGCAAAAGCAGTGAAGATGGCTCAAGTCCTTGGGCTCCTGCACCCGCGTGGGAGACCCAGAGGAAGCTCCTGGCTCCTGGCTTCACATCAGCGCAGCTCCAGCCGTTGCGGCCAATTGGGGAGCGAACCATTGGATGGAAGACCTCTCTCTCTCTCTCTCTCTGCCTCTCCTCTCTCTGTGTAGCTGACTTTCAAATAAAATAAATCAATCTTTAAAAATAGTAACAATAATAAAGTAGAGGGTTAAATCATGGCTTGTGGCGGTGGCCTCCCATATGGGTGCCAGTTCAAGTCCCAGCTGCTCTTCTGATCCAGCTCCCAGCAGAGGATGACCCGAGTGCTTGGGTCCCTGCACCTACAGGGGAAATCCGGAAGAAGCTCCTGGCTTCTGGCTTCAGGCTGGCCTAGACCTGGCTGTTGTGGCCATTTGGAGAGCAAAGCAGCGGATGGGAGATCTCTCTCCTCCTCTCTATCTATGCCATTCAAATAAAATAAACAAATCTTAACAAAAAAAAAAAAAAAGTTGTATTTGGTTGTATTTTCACAGGGGCCAGCACTGCGGCACACAGGGCTAAGCCGCATCGGGTGACGCCAGCATCTCCCGCGGCAGTGCTGGAGTTCAAGCCCTGACTGTTCTGCTCTGACCCAGCTTCGTGCCAACGTGCTGGAGGCAGTGTGCTCAGGCCCCTGGCACCCATGGAGACCAGGAAGGAGCTACTAGCTCCTGGCTTTGGCCTGGCCTACCCATAGCTATTGGAGCCATTTGGGGAAGTGAACTAGTGGATGGGAAATGTCAAATTCTGTCTCTCAGGGCTGGAGCTGTGGCGCACCGGGTTAACGCCCTGGCCTGAAGTGCTGCCATCCCATATGGGCACTGATTCTAGTCCCGGCTGCTCCACTTCCAATCCAGCTATCTGCTATGGCCTGGGAAAGCAGTAGAGGATGGCCCAAGGGCTTGGGCCCCTGCACCTGCGTGGGAGACCCAGAAGAAGCTCCTGGCTCCCGGCTTCAGATCGACGCAGCTCCGGCCGTTGCAGCCAACTGGGGAGTGAACCATCGGATGGAAGATCTCTCTCTCTGCCTCTCCTCTCTCAGTGTAACTCTGACTTTCAAATAAATAAATAAATAAATAAATAAATCTTTAAAAAAAATTCTGTCTCCCCCTCCTTTCTCTCCCTCTCTGTACTTCTGCCTTTCAAACAAATGAGGTTGTTGCTTTTGGTTTTGTCTTCTTTTTTTTTTTCTTAAAGGCAAAAGATCTGAATATGTGTTTCTTCACAGAAGACACACAAAGACCCACAAGTATGTGCAAAAATACTCAATATCCTTAGTCTCTAGGGAAAAGCAACATCAAGATCACATGAGAAGAATGGGCATTACGGCACAGCAGGCTAAACCACAGCTTGGGAAGCCTGACTCTTAGATGAGAGTGTGTGGCTCAAGGACCAGCTATTCTGCCTCTGATCCAACTTCCTGGGAAGCAGCAGATGATGGGTGAAGTGCTCAGGCCTATGCCACCCACGTGGGATATGTGATGGAGTTCCTGACTCCTGATTTTGCCCTGACCCAATCCCAGCTGTGAAAGGTATTTGGGGAGTGAATCATTAGAGGGGAAGATTTCTCTTTTGCTCTGCCTTTCAAATAAGCAAGTCTTTAAAAATATACACGGTGGGGCTGGCACTGTAGTGCAGTGGGATAAAGCCCCAGCCTGCAGTGCCAATATCCCATATGGGTGCCGGTTCAATTCTCAGCTGCTCCACTTCCAATCCAGCTCCCTGCTAATGCACCTGGGAAAGCAGAGGAAGATGGCCCCAGTGCCTGGCACCTGCACCCACATGAGACCAGGATGCAATTCTAGACTCTGGCTTCAGCCTGGCCTAGCCCTTGTTGTTGTCAACATTTGGAGAGCAAAATGGATCAGAGATCTGTGTTCCTCTCCCTAATTCTGCGTTTCAAATAAATAAATCTTAAAAACAGAACATCACCACCATCACCGCCACCACACACACAAAATGAGATACCACTTCATATCTGCTAAGGTAGACAACATTAAAAAGACAGTAACAAGAGCTGCGCAGGATGCGGAGAATTCACGGCACTGGTGCACTGCTAGTAACACGCAGCACTGTGAAAAGGGCTGCTAGTCACTCAAGGCTAGACGCCCGGGGCAGGTGTCCGGCACAGTGCCCACAATACCACTTGGGATGCCGGCATTTCATGCTGGAGTGCCTAGGTTCAATTCCCAGCTCCACTTCTGCTACTGCACACCCTGGAAGACAGCCAAGTGGTGGCTCAAGTACTTGGGTCCCTGTCATCCACGTGGGAGACCTGGATGGAGTTCCTAGCTTGTCACTTCAGCCCGACCCAGCCCCAGCTGTTGCAGGCATTTCGGGAGTGAACCAACGAATGGAAGATCTCTGTCATCTGTCTCAGTGTCTTTCAAATTAAACAATTTTTTAAAAGTTCAAATTATCCAGTTGCCATATGATTCATAAATTATTCTCCTAGTACATATCCAAGAAAAATAGAAACACAAGCACACCAGAATTCACACAAGCATCTGGAGAACTGGTCATGACGGCCACACAGTGGAGACAACCCAAACGTGCATCAAGCGATGAACACACAGACACAACGTGTCCACCCACACCGTCAAGGACTATATGACGATAGAGAGGAGTGAGGTGGGGTGGGTGTCCTGGCACAGAGGGATAAGCCTGCACCCATATGAAGTACTGGTTTGGGTGTCAGGTACCCTGCAACTCCGATCTGCTTTCTGTCAATGTGCCTCAGGTCATGAAGAAACTGTATTAGGAAAAAACTATGCAAAAGTTTCAACTTTCTTCTTTTTAAAAGATTGATTTATTTCTTTAAAAGTCAGAGTTACACAGAGAGAGATGGAGAGGCAGAGAGAAAGAGAGAGGTCTTCCATCCACTGGTTCACTCTCCAATTGGCCACAATGGCTACAGCTGCACCAATCTGAAGCCAGGAGCTTGTTCTGGGTCTCCCATGCAGGGGTCCAAGGTTCTGCTGCTTTCCCAGGCCATAGCAGAGAGCTGGATTGGAAGTGGAGCAGCCGGGACTCGAACCAGTGCCCTCATGGGATGCCAGCACCGTAGGGGACAGCTTTACCCACTACGCCACAGCACCAGTCCCCATCAAATTTCTTTGTACTAAAATAAACATAATAATTCTGTTTCTCAGTAAACTTTTTCTTTTTTAGGATTTACTTACTTATTTGAAAGGCTGAGTTAGAGAGAGACGTTTTATCTGCTGGTTCACTCCCCAAATGATCACAACAGCCAGGTCTGGACCAGGCTAAAGCCACAAGCCTGAAACTCCATCCAGGTCTCTTATGTAGGTGGCAGGGACCTAAGTACTTGCGCCTCCTCCAACACTTTCCCAGGTACATTAGCAGGGAGCTGGATTGGAAGTGGGGTAGCCAGACCTTAAGCTAGTACTCAAATGGGAATCCAGCAGTGGCTTAATCCACTGTACCACAAAGCCGGCCCCTCTCAGTTTTTTGAAGTACCCTGATACTCAGGTACTTTGTAGATTATAAGCAAATACTATGTCATCTGACATCAGGGACTTGAGCACCCAGATTTCACTGTCTGTGGACCAACCTCTCAAAGATTCAAAGGACAACTACAGTAAAAACAGCGAGTGTAGTCTCAAAAAGGCTGTCAACCCTATACTGGGACCCTCTATTTTTACTGGTCAGAGCAAACAAAGAGTCTGGGGACCATTGGTCCAGACATCTCAGGTATCTCTTTCTTGTTTGTTTTTACTCTTTGTTTTTTCCTTTTACTTCACATTGTTTCACTTTTATAAGCTGCAATACAGTCTGAGATAAGACAAAACGAATCTCCTATTTAGAGGCTAACACTGTGGCACAGCAGGTTAAAGCCCTCACCTGCAGGACAGGCAACCCATATGGGCACTGGTTCAGTATCAGCTGTTCTACTTCTGATCCAGCTCCCTGCTAACGCTCCTGGAAAAGTAGCAGAGGATGAGCCAAGTCCTTGGGCCCCTGTACCCACGTGGCAGACCTGGAAGAAGCAGCTCCTGGCTCCTGGCTTTGGATCTGCTCAGCTCTGGCCGTTGTGGCCATTTGGGGAGTGAACCAATGAAGGGAAGAACTCTCTTTCTCTGGCTCTACCTCTCTAACTCTTTCAAAAAAAAAAAACTTTAAAAAAAGGAAAAGTTGGAGCCGGCGCCGCGGCTCACTAGGCTAATCCTCCGCCTAGCGGCGCCGGCACACCGGGTTCTAGTCCCGGTTGGGGCGCCGGATTCTGTTCCGGTTGCCTGTCGCTCCCCCTCTTCATGGAGGAACGACACAGGACCCTGCGCTGTTCTTTCGTCTGCTCGGCCCTCCCCGGGTTTGCTGCTGGTTCTTCCCGGGTTGGCTACTGTCCCTTCCACCTCCGTGGAAGGGCGGTTCCCCCTGGCCACTTTCCCCACTTCCGCAGGGGAGCGGCACACCGCCGGCCGGCTCTCTCGGGGGCTGCACAGGTGTTCCCCTTAGATGTTCCTGGTGCATGCCGTCTCTCTCCTCCTTTATAGTCCTCCTCCGCCAATCCCAACTCGGCTGCCCACACGCCGAGTACGCTGTTCTCCTCCAATCAGGAGCAAGTCCTACAGTTTATTGGCTGAACTGGAGGCAGCTGTGTAGAAGCTGTTTTCTCCTCTCCCAGCGCCATATTGTGGGAGAGCAGATGCATAGAATAAGTCTTAATTCCAGTAACTTAGTCTAGTCCGAGTTGCTCCCCACAGTTGCCCCTCTTCCAGGCCAGCTCTCTGCTGTGGCCAGGGAGTGCAGTGGAGGATGGCCCAGGTGCTTGGGCCCTGCACCCCATGGGAGACCAGGAAAAGTACCTGGCTCCTGGCTCCTGCCATCGGATCAGCGCGGTGCGCCGGCCGCGGCGGCCACTGGAGGGTGAATCAACGGCAAAGGAAGACCTTTCTCTCTGTCTCTCTCTCTCACTGTCCACTCTGCCTGTCAAAAAAAACAAACAAACAAAAAAAAAAAAAACAAAAAAAAAAGGAAAAGTTGGCCGGCGCCACGGCTCACTAGGCTAATCCTCCACCTAGCGGCGCCAGCACACCGGGTTCTAGTCCTGGTTGGGGCGCCGGATTCTGTCCCGGTTGCCCCTCTTCCAGGCCAGCCCTCTGCTGTGGCCCGGGAGTGCAGTGGAGGATGGCCCAAGTCCTTGGGCCCTGCACCTGCATGGGAGACCAGGAAAAGCACCTGGCTCCTGGCTCCTGCCATCGGATCAGCACGGTGCGCCGGCCGCGGCGGCCATTGGAGGGTGAACCAACAGAAGGAAGACCTTTCTCTCTGTCTCTCTCTCTCACTGTCCATTCTGCCTGTCAAAAAAAAAAAAAAAAAAAAAAAAAAAAAGGAAAAGTAATTCGAAACCTGTAAACTTTTTCTGAACTCAAAGAGTAACTACCTAAAACTTAGATCAGCATATCTATTCATTCAGAAGGTATAAAATAATTTTTTAAAAACTTTTTTTTTTTTAGGCTGGCGCAGCGGCTCACTAGGCTAATCCTCCACCTAGCAGCGCCAGCACACAGGGTTCTAGTCCCCGGTCGGGGCACCAGATTCTGTCCCGGTTGCCCCTATTCCAGGCCAGCTCTCTGCTGTGGCCAGGGAGTGCAGTGGAGGATGGCCCAAGTGCTTGGGCCCTGCACCCTATGGGAGACCAGGAGAAGCACCTGGCTCCTGCCTTCGGATCAGCACAGTGCGCCGGCTGCAGCGCGCTGGCCGCGGCGGCCATTGGAGGGTGAACCTACGGCGAAGGAAGCCCTTCCTCTCTGTCTCTCTCTCTCTCTCTCACTGTCCACTCTGTTTAAAAAAAAGAAAAAAAAAACTTTTTTAATTTAAAGGCAGTATAACAGACAGAGGGATCCTCCATCTGCTGGCTCAGTCCCCAAATGGCTGCGATGGTCAGGGCTATGCCAGGCCAAAGTCAGAAGCAAGGAGTTTCATCATCCAGGTCTCCCACATGGATGGCAGGAACCCAAGTACTTGGGCCATCTTCCGCTGCCTTCCCAGACGCATTAGTAGTATGAACCAGAGTTCATGTGGCGTGCTGGCATCACAGGCGGTGGCTTAACTTGCTGCACCACAATGCCAGCGCATTATAAAATAAATTTAATTACCAAAGCAACTCTGGAAAATCTCCGGTGAGTCTCTCCGGAGAGAGACTACAGCAACTGCATCCTCAGGAACACACAGCCCAGGAAGGTCCCCCTTTATTGCATCACTGCCCTCTATCAGCAGCCAACGAAGGAATCCACCTGGACGGTACACTGATCAGGATCAGACCAACAACAGCATTCTTTCTTGTTTTATCCATGAGGATTCCCATACTTTAAGTTTATTTATTTTTATTGGCAGGCAAGGAAGAGACGTCTTCTACCCACTGGATCATTTCCCAGACGCATACAACAGTCAAGGCTGAGCCAGGCTGAAGCCAGGAGCCAGGAACTCCACCTGGGTCTTCCAGGTGGGTGCAGGGACCCGAGGACGTGAGGCATCACCTGCTGCCTCCCAGGGTGCACATAAGCAGGACGCTGGGTAGAGGCAGAGTGAGAACTAGAACCAAGGCTCTCCAAAATGGGACACAGATGTCCCAGGTAGCAGCTTAATCCGCTGTGCACCCCCAACTCCCACCGCAACAGCAATCCCCCTACAGTCTTTTTTTTTTTTTTTTTTTTTTTTTTTTTTTTGACAGGAAGAGTGGACAGTGAGAGAGAGAGACAGAGAGAGAAAGGTCTTCCTTTGCCGTTGGTTCACCCTCCAATGGCCGCCGCTGCAGCCGGCGCACCGCGCTGATCCGATGGCAGGAGCCAGGAGCCAGGTGCTTTTCCTGGTCTCCCATGGGGTGCAGGGCCCAAGCACCTGGGCCATCCTCCACTGCACTCCCTGGCCATAGCAGAGAGCTGGCCTGGAAGAGGGGCAACCGGGACAGAATCCGGCGCCCCGACCGGGACTAGAACCCGGTGTGCCGGCGCCGCAAGGTGGAGGATTAGCCTATTGAGCCACGGCGCCGGCCCCCCTACAGTCTTGCTGATAAAACTTGACTTGCATACGAACCTGGTAATAGGCTTTCTTGATATCTTTCTGGCTGGCATTTCGAGGCACTCCTAAAATCTGGTAATAATCTTCTTTAGCCAAAGGGGCACTCGTGTGGAAGGAGGCAGTACAAATAAAAGGGTAACTTTTTGCTCCTGAAAAAGAAAAAAGGAAGAAAATCACTAGGAACGTGCTCCACGAAACCAAGCAGTCAGCCAGCCTGGATACACCTGCGAAGGACCGAGAAGGCCAGAGCTTCAGGGTCTCTCCCCCTCCAGCCCCTCTGTACCACGACGATGGGGAAGGCCACGGAGCTCACTGAACGTGAAGCGAGGTCCGCGTACTGGGTGTGGCTGATGCTGCCGCGTTACAGGCTGCTGTCGTCCCAGGGTACCCCCAAATGAGCAACCCCAGACGGGGGCTTCATCTGAGGGGGGATCTGGCTCCCCCGCCCCACAGTCCCGAGCATATGCCTGTGCTTCTGTCTCAGGGCTTCCCCACACCCACACCCTTTGTCCTCCAGCATGCCATCGTGGGGCTCTGCTTGTGGGGTGGTCCTCAGAGTGCCACCCCAAGGCCAGCAGTCACCACTGCACTTGCTGAAAACGCCAGCTCTCAGACACAAGAAACTCTGCAGGCCTCATCCTCGAGATGCCACTAACAAACCCCATCAAGCTGACGCCCAAAACTCATGTCTCCAGATACTGCCAAATGTCCCCTGGGGATAAAACTGCTCCTCGCTGAGAACCAACGACCACCCAACCTAAGCAGTTCAGGAAAGGGCGGCTGGGGCTTGAATCTGTGCAATTGATGCCTGTGGTCCTGTGGGAGTCTGGGACAGCACCCCCTTCACTCTCAGAAGTGCCCTGGTTGGCTACTGAATTCTGTGATCGTTTCCCTGGAGAGGTTCGAAGGAAAGTTAGTGGTGGGGGACTTGTGCACTACGGAGCCACAGACACCACCACGGACTAGCCAGATGCCAAGCACGAGGCCCAGAGATGACCAGAGAAGCAGAAGGGCCCCAGAGCTGTGCTGAGGTGGCTGGGTTTTATCCTGAGGCCAACAGGGAGCCACTGCAAGTGCTAGTGGGAACTGATGAAGACCCCTAGGAAAGAGGACTGGCAGACTACTTACATGGAAGCAGAAAGAGAACAGAGGTGTTGACCACATCCAGGAAGGGGCAACACGGACAGCACGGGTCAGAAACAAATGCCTGGGCCATAGCCAATACTCCTGGACTAGGCAAAGCAGGCACGGAAGCAGCAGGAGTCAGGAATTGCTGTTTCTCAGAATGAGGACATTAGGACTGGTTCCTCAGTGATCCTGCAGTCAACGCCCCCATATATATATATGTGTGTGTGTGTGTGTGTGTGTATATATATATATGTGTGTATATATGTATATATATGTATATATATGTATATATATATGTATATATATGTATATATACATACACATATATATATACACACACATATACATATATATACACACATATATATATACATACACCTACACACATATGTATGTACATATAAAGATTTTTATTTATTTGAGAGGCAGAGTTACAGAGAGGCAGAGGCAGAGAAACCATTCACTGGTTCACTCCCCAAATGGTAGCAATGGCAGGAAGTGGGCCAATCCGAAGCCAGAAGCTTCTCCCTTGCAGGTCTCCCTTGCAGGTGCAAGAGCCCAAGCACCTGGCCCATCTTCCACTTTCCCTGGCCATAGCAGAGAGCCGGATCAGAAGTGGAGCAGCCAGGACTCGAACTGGTGCCCATGTGGGATGCTGGCACTGCAGGCATTGCCTTTACCCGCTACACCATAGCATCTGCCCCATCAATACCTTCTTTTCTCAGGAATGATGGGTTACCCTAGCCTGGTCCAGACTCTCCCTCCCTGCTCCTTCAGTGCCATAAGGCACAGGTCCTGGCAGCTGTGTCTTCAACATTGTGAGCAGAGAACTTGGATCTGAATTAGAATTGAAGAGAGTAATATGCAAAAACACATTGCATAAAGACAGATGACATTTAATATAAGCTCGTTGATTTTTGACACTATCCAAAGGGCATGATGATTAGCAGTCAGAGTTTATTTAGGGGCCATCATTGGGGTGTAACAGGTTAAGCTGCCACATGCAATATGAGCATCCCGTATGGGCATCAGTTCATGTCCTGACTTCCATTTCTGATCCAGGCGCCTGGGAAAGCGGTGGTGGAAGCGCACCCACGAAGGAGACCCAGAAGAAGCTCCTGGCTCTGGTCTGGCCCAGCCTTGGCCATTGTAGCCATTTGGGGAGTTAACCAGCAGATGGAAGACCTCCTTATCTCTCCCTCTCTAACCCTGTCTTTCAAATAAATAAAATAAATCTTAAAACAACAACAAAAGAGTCCACTTGACAGTTGTTTCCTCCAAGGTATGAACATAGAATATCCTCCCTTTTGGCCGGCGCCGTGGCTCAATAGGCTAATCCTCTGCCTTGCGGCGCCGGCACACCGGGTTCTAGTCCCGGTCAGGGCGCCGGATTCTGTCCCGGTTGCCCCTCTTCCAGGCCAGCTCTCTGCTATGGCCAGGGAGTGCAGTGGAGGATGGCCCAGGTGCTTGGGCCCTGCACCCCATGGGAGACCAGGAAAAGCACCTGGCTCCTGGCTCCTGCCATCGGATCAGCGCGGTGCGCCGGCTGCAGCGGCGGCCATTGGAGGGTGAACCAACGGCAAAGGAAGACCTTTCTCTCTCTGTCTCTCTCTCTCACTGTCCACTCTTCCTGTCAAAAAAAAAAAAAAAAAAAAAGAATATCCTCCCTTTTTAGAACAAGATTAGCTTGCAGGTGATTCCAAGAAAGGCCAACCCAGGGGAAAAAAACAATTCTTCCTGCTGGGAGAAAAGTCGGTTTTAGGCCACGCAGCTGTACCACTGGACTTGAGATGAGATCACAGATCAGTGTTTGCAACTGCCTTGATGGCTGCAGATTCGACAGCAGCACTCCTGGGAGACCACCACCTCTCACATCACCTGACACAACCCCGCCCATCAGGGACTCAGGGCCCACTTGGGGAAAAGGAGAGCTGACTGCAGTTCCCTGGTAACGGCCGACACAAGGCTCAGTGCTTACAGCCTGTCTCTGTCACTGTCTCGCCTTCTCACACAGACACAACTCGAAGACGCACCCCAGGCAGGCACTTGACCTGGCGCTGTAACAACACGCCCCACATCAGAGCAGCTGGGTTCAATCCCCACTCTGCTGCTGATTCCAATTTCCTGCTAACACAAACCCTGCAGACAGCGGTGCTGGCTCAAGCAGTTGGGTCCCAGACACCCATGTGGGAAACCTGGACTGAGTTCCTGGCTCTGCTCCCCAAACCTTTCCCACCCACTGCAGGTCTCTGCAGAGCACACCAGCAGATGAGAGCTCATCTGACTGCTCACTCTGCCTCCCTAAACTTGCAGATGCAATATGAATAAACTTAGCTTAATGATGAATAAATTTAGCTAAAGAACAAAAAGATGCAGCCAAATTCTATTTTAAATAACCCTGACATTAAAAATATATCAGCAAGCCTGAAAACTGGCCACTTCTGCAGGACCTCTCTCCAAACTGCCCTGAACACACCCCTGCTCCATCCCGGGAACACAGACTGCAGGAGCAGCGTTACAGAGTGCGCTTACTTGGCCACACCCATATCCAATCTGCATCCTCCGCTGTGTCCCACGGGCCTGGAACGGCTCCGCTAGCCCGCGACAGGCCTCAGCATACGCCTGTCAACGAATGAACGTCTCAGACGAGGACAGACGGCCTCACAGCAACTACACCACACGCTCAGGTCGCAGACTGGAGGTGGCCAGTTTGCGGGCCTGCATGCCCAGGTGCGTTTCTTTCCACTATACCAAGTAATCTCAATTACTAATACTTTAATGACTGCCTATTACGTAAGCACTGCAAAACCGAGCCACGAGAAGAAAGTACGTTCCGTTAACCTTTTCTGTCAACTTGCAGAGCCAACCATCACGTGCACAAATTCTAGGGCCACATGCAAGGTCCCTCCTCACTACAACGAACCCACCCAGCACACAACCTGAGAGAAAATGGCGGCTGAACAGCTCAAAGCCCAACGCACACTAACTCTGTGTCACCTCCTGCAATGAAGGATGCAGGTTTCAAATCACGGGTCTCCTGCTGTTGTGTGTGTTTGTTTGTGAGACTCTACTGCACGTTAACTGCAAACGCTGTTTCTTTACAGAACGGAACCATGGTGCCCATCCTATGGAAATGTGTGCAAGGAGGTCGATCACGCCTGGCCCGCGGTCTCTACAGATGTCGGACTAGCTGGCTACCGCCACCGACTCCAGGCCTTCAACCTGCAGCACGCGCGGTGCGAGGGCGGCTCTGCGCTCCCAGCAACTCTTCTCGCCCGGGTTCACGCCCCCGCTTCAGCTTCTCACTTCTCTAAAGGGGGATGAGGACCCGCTTCCCGCAGGGCAGCCGCCAAGCGCCTAGCACGCCCCGCACCGCCGTGAGCCCCTCCCTCCCGCTACGGGCGGGAAATGGAAGAGGGCGAGCGGACAGCGACCTCCAGAAATGCTGACACAGGCGAGGGGTCACGACCCACGGGGCGCGTCACCGCCGCCGCGGGAGCCCCCCGCAGCCCTTCTCCCTCGACGGCTTCCGAGCAGGCTCCTGGGCCTCTGCCGCCTGCAAGTCAGGGGTCGGAAGACACCCGCCACTCCGCTACCTCCGTGGCCGGAACGAGGCAGGTCACCCCGTTCTGGGCCCCCGAAGCCGCCCATCCGGCTCCGGATCCCGCCCTCACCTGTGAGGCTGACACCGGGTCTCAATGTCAGCAGCGCCCGGGGACTGCGAGCGCCCAGGGAAGGCGCGAAGGCAACGACGCTCAGCTTGCGGCCCAGCGACGCCTCCAATACGCCCTCCCTGGGCGGCCGAGCCCCTGTTCCCGCTACAGCTGGCAGCCGGCGGGACCCCACAGCCACCAGCAACCAGCGTGTGGTACACCGCGCCGCCATCTTGGCCCGGGGACACTGCGCATGCGCCACCCGGCTCAAGGAGGCCTTGCGCGAACGGCGCGCGCGTGCGTAGGCGCTTCCGGAGGCGGGACCCTCTGCGCGCCCCCGAGGGGACGCCGGGGTTACGCACGCGCGGCCGTAAGAAGCGGGCCTATTTACCGCTGCCGCTGTGGGTCTCTCTCTCAGATGTGCTATTTCTTACACTCGCGCTGGGGAGGCCCATCGTTCTGTGCTGGACGACCAAAGGCTGCACCCACCTGTGTAAGAACAGGGTTGTGTGTAACTGAACCTAGGGCGGGACTACAAATCCCGGCAGGCAGCGCGGCCACCCTTCGCGCGGATCCCAGCATGCAGTGCGTGTCTTGCTTCCACTTGACCCCTAAGTCTTGCATCCCATTGCGTGAGTGGTGCCCCGTGGGTTCCGGTTGTGTCTGTGCTCCTGCCCCTAAAGCGTGGCCGCAGTCTGTTTCTGACTCCCGCCTAGCAGCACTGTGATCGCTTAGCTCTTTTATTATTTTTTTAAGATTTATTTATTTGAAAGAGTTACACACAGAGAGAAGGAGAGGCAGAGAGAGACCGAGATCTTCCATCCGCTGGTTCACACCCCAATTGGCCGCAAGGGCCAGAGCTGCGCTGATCTGAAGCCAGGAGCTTCTTCCAGGTCTCCCACTCAGGTGCAGGGCCCCAAGGACCTGGGCCATCTTGTACTGCTTTCTCAGTCCATAGCAGAGAGCTGGATCAGAAGTGGAGCAGCCTGGGATGCCTGCACTGCAGGCGGTGGCTTTACCCGCTGCGCCACAATGGCGGCCCCTCAGCTCTCTCCTTAGCACGTTAGCCTTCTCCGAACCTGTAAGGAGCTTGCTCTCTCATGATGAGAGCCGCGCTACCCAAAAACGAATTTAGTACATCCCTGCTTGTAGGGATGCAAACCCAGGGGAGGTGGGCTCCTTAGCGACTGACGGCTCGGTGCGCAGGTACAGTGTTACAGGCATCCAGGTGTGACTCATTCGTACTCAGGAAGTCTTCTGAAAGGTCGCGTCCGAATTGGACTTTGGGGAGTGAGCCAGGTGGTGTGGAGCAGTCCCAGTACAAAGGACTTCCGTTGTCCAGAGGTGTGAGTGTCAGGTTGAACCATAAACTTAGGTACCTCCCGATGAGGCTGGAAAGGTAAAACTAGGGGTTCGACCTTTCACAACCCGACCCCCAGCAAACCCCTGATGGTATATTGGTGCATTTATGGTGAAGTGTGGTCCTGCCCCCCCCCCCATTTCATGTGGAATTTTTATGTCTGTGGATGTTAACCTGGGAAAATATCCATACCTTTCATTAATCAAATTCTCCATGAGCTGTGATTCCCAAGGCTAAAACCCACCAGTCCAGTGAAGAACATCCCGAGGCTGTTATAAAACACGAGGAATCCTTGGAGACAGTTTGGCCTAGGGAGTGCAGAGGGCTGGGCTGAACAGGGGTGTCTGAGTGGGAGCTAGGAAGAGTTCACTTGATACGGTCAGTGAATATGTGGATGTATCCAGCGTGGAGGTTACAGGATGGGCTGGGGACCCACGCTGTGGCTAAGCAGGTTAAGCACCACCGACTGCAGCACCAGCATCCTATATGGCCGCTGGTTCGTGTCCCTGCAGCTCCACTTCCGATCCAGCTCCCTGCTAATGGCTGGGGAAAGCAGTAGAAGATGGCCTAAGTGCTTGGACCCCTGCACCCACGTGGGAGACCTGGAAGAGGCTCCTGGCTTCTGATCTGCCCAGCTCTGGGGAGGGAACCAGTAGATGAAAGATCTCTCTCCCTGTGTAATTCTGACTTTCAAATAAGTTAAAAAAAAAAAGAAAAGTGTGGAGTCAGATTGCCTGGGGTTGAATCCCGGCTCTGCGCCCTGGAGGAGCTAGCTTCCCCTGTGTTTTCTCTGAAACAGACACAGCATGACCACCTCGGAGGCTGGTCAGACGTGAAGTGACCCATCCAGAGCTTCCTGCACTGCCTGGCGCAGGGCACACGCTCAGTGCTCCAGGCTCTGTGCTAAGACTGAGAAAACCAAGAGGAGCTGAGTTACTCGCCCAGAGAGAGCCCAGAACCCAGCAGAAAAGGAGGCAAAGCACGACGTGGAGGAGAAAAAGCTGAGAACCAGAGCCAGAGCGGCTTCCGTTCTGCCCCCGAGCCGCCTGGGTAAAGCGCAAACGCTGTGACTTCCTCGTTGCTTGGTGTGATGAACTTCCTCCACGTCATGTGTGTCGGGGCGGGGGGCTGGGGGACAGTGTTCTCCTTTTAGGGGCCAGCAGGAATGCTGATTGCTGGGGAACCCTTCTTTCCCCTCAGGAGGCAGAGAACCCCAGAGGGATGGCATGGGTGATGGTGGCTACTGACAGGGAGGAAAACAGCCCTTGGGGACTTGCTGAAGGGGTGGGGGCTATGGAAAGATCTGAACACCACAGTGGTGCTATGACTCTTTTTCCAATTCACAGAGAACTTTGGGGTTTTTGTTTGTTTTTTTTAGGAGATTGATTTATTTATTTGAAAGGCAGATTTACAGAGAGACAAAGTGTCACAGAGATTCTTCCATCTGCTGGTTCATTCCCAAAATGGCCTCAGTGGCCAGGGCTGGGCAGGCTAAAGTCAGGAGCCAGGAGCTTCTTCTGGGTCTCCCACGTGGGTGCAGGGGCCCAAGGACTTGGGCCATCTTCTGCTGCTTTCTCAGGTGCATTAGTAGGAAGCTGGATTGGAACTGGAATAGCAAGGACTCGAACCAGTGCCCCTATGGGATGCTGGTGCCACAGGAAGCGGCCTTACTGCTACGCCACAGCGCCAGCCCCAGAATTCTGTTTTCTATTTAGATGTGGCCACAACTCTGCGAGGTGGGTAGGGCAGAGACGATTTTCATTCTCACAAGTGGGCGCCCCCTGCCCCTGCAAAAAAAAAGAAGAAAACAGCGCTCTGAAAGATGAAAAGACTTACTGAGGGCCACACAGCCAGTGGGTGAGTGAACCAAGACCAAAGCCCAGTGCCAGGTGGGTCACTGCCATCAACGGCCTCCAGTCACATAGCCCTTGGTCACTTAGCAGGTGCTCTTTTTTTTTTTTTTTTTTTTTTTTTTTTTTTTTTTTTGACAGAGTTAGAGAGACACAGAGAAAGGTCTTCCTTTTCCGTTGATTCACCCCCCAAAATGGCCACTACGGCCAGAGCTACGCTGATCTGAAGCCAGGAGCCAGGTGCTTCTGTTACCGGAGAAATTGCAGGGTTCTTGTCTTCCGTGCAAGAAAGAATTCAGGTGTGAGACAGAGAGTAGTGGGAGGTAAAGTAGCAAGGTTTATTAGGGAAGGGACATTGTGTAAGGATGGATGGGCACGCCTCCAGACAGAGCCTGAGAGACTGGGGGAGGGGGGAAGAGCGAGGTTACATGTTGAGAGGAGAGATTACACCTGGCCAGATCAGGCAGGCAGCTCAGCAGAGAGGCCGAGGGCTGAGCGCGCAGTCCGGTTGGGGGGGGGGGGGGTGTTAAGGAGACGGGTCTTTGTCTTCACACATCTCCTCCTGAAACAAAGGATTTTATGGCTGTAAATATTAAGAAGCTCCTATCTGATTTTCCCTTGAAGGTATCAGACAGGAGGAAGCCTAGCTGGCGCCGTCCTGGGTTCAGAGGAAGGGTGAGCAGGACCCCCTGGAGAATGGGGATCCGGAGCAGGGTGTCTGAGATGCAGATACTGGGCTGCATCTGGGAGATTGTGGAAGATTTGTCAGGCAGAAGGGGCGGGGACCCCCACCTGGCAGGTTATCAGGTAGAAGGGGGCAGGGCAGGATGTGAATACCGGGCTGCCCCTGAAACATTGTCAGCAGATGCATATGCTGGACATAGATGTCTTCTCTTTAGGCCTTTATGTCACACACACATAAGCTCATAACTGACTTCCTACCTAACACTTCCTCCTGGTCTCCCATGTGGGTGCAGGGCCCAAGCACTTGGGCCATCGTCCTTCACTGCCTTCCTGGGCCACAGCAGAGAGCTGGACTGGAAGAAGAGCAACTGGGACTAGAACCGGCACCCATGTGGGATGCTGGCACCGCAGGCGGAAGATTAACCAAGTGAGCCACGGCACCGGCCCCAGCAGGTGCTTTGTCAATGCTCAGTTTCATTCGTTTGTCACAGAAGAAAGGAGACAGGGCAGGATTTGTCACCATCTCGATTTAGTACCATCCCAACATGCAAGCTAATGCAGGGTCTTCAGCTATGATGGGACAGGGACAGGTCCATCCCAGGCTTGTGGCCAGACACTGTGATCAGCCCACAGGCCACACCTGTCCACACTCCCAGGCTGAGTAAGCCTCACCACCCCTGTGTTCTCTGGTCTGAAACCTAAAAACCTGAGCTTAAGGGGAAGCAAGTGTTCCAGTGGTACACGAGGTCACAGGCATCTCCCCTCTGCGATTCCACCGAGCCCGTTCCTGACCTCAGAGCTGGCAAGATCTGTGAGAGCTGCCAGGGAGAGAGCCTTTGTCCTCCAGGGTGCCAGACGGAAGGCCAAGGGGGACAAGAGGGCCGACACCATGATTTCTTATGGGAACAGCTGAGCGTTCCAGGTACAATGGGACTGGACAAGTCCATGGCTGCTGGGCGGCTGCAGCCTCCCTTCCAGGGAGGGCACCAAGGCTTGAGCCACTCTCTAGTGGCCATAAAAACTAGCTCACCAGCCTAAGGACTTCCTAAAAGTCTTTTACATAAACCACAGGTGTGGCTTTGGTGCACCGCCCCAGATTCTGTGCAAATGAGACAAACAATGTTTTGCAAACCTGAAAAGTGCAAGAATCTCTTTCAAAGGAAACACATGATCGCGGCCACTGAGAATGAAGCTGTGGATCCCCCAGTGATTACAGAGGCGCTAACATAAGAAGCATCAGTGCGGGCAATAGTCTGGTCTATAAAAATGCTCTTCCGTTCTAAATTATTACAAGTTAAGTTTTTGCTTCTCACTGGTAAAATATTTTGCATATCATGAATAAAAGTCTAAATAAGTCACATGATGTGGTTAGAACTGCAGAGCCGTCAGTGAGTCTGCACTTGGAGCCAGTGTGACCGCAGTGCAAGGTGCACTGTCATGGGGCGAGGGGGACGGAGTGTCCTGCTCGGATTTTGCAGTTTTTCATTCCTGAGATAACGGCATGTTATCCTTTCTGCACCAGTTCCTGAAGCAAACAGGGCAGGCACTGCGGATAAATGCGTTTTCAGGGGTCGGAGCTGTGGTGTAGTGGGTAAAGCTGCTGCCTGCTGTGCCAGCATCCCATATGGGTTCTGGTTTGAGTCCTGGCTGCTTCATTTCTGATCCAGCTCTCTGTTAATATTCCTGGGAAAGCAGTGGCTGATAGCCCAAGTCCGTGGACCCCTGGGCCCATGTGGAAGACTGGAAAAAAGCTCCTGGCTCCTGCCTTCAGATGGGCCCAGCTCCAGCAATGGCACCCACTGGGGAGTGAACCAGTGGATGGAAGACCCCTCTCTCTCTCTCTCTCTCTCTGACTCTCTGTAACTCAACCTTTCAAATAAATAAGTGAATAAATAAAGCCAATTTCCTTCTTTAAAAAATGTTTTCAATGTGCGTTTTTAATAATCCATCAGTTCAGGAGCAGATAACCTATCGAGGGAATCAGTTATTGGTACTGAAGCTGGCTTCATCCATCCCCTCTCTTGCACAAACTGATTTATGGAAACCACTGAGTCCACAGAAGATTAAGGGATGGCATGCTGGAAACTTCTTTGGCACAGCAGTTTAAAAATAGGGTACACTGGGGGCTGGCACCTGCAGTACTGGCATCCCAAATAGGTGCCCGTTCCAGTCCTGGCTGTTCCACTTCCAATCCAGCTCTCTGCTATGGCCTGGGAAAGCAGTGGAAGATGGCCCAAGTCCTTGGGCCCCTGCACCCACGTGGGAGACCTGGAAGAAGCCTCCGGCTCCTGACTGGATCAGCACAGCTCCAGCTGTTGCGGCCATCTGAGGAGTAAACCAGCAGAAGGAAGGCACCTCTCTCTCTCCCCCTCCCTCCCCCTCCCCTCGCCCTCTTCCTCTCCCTCCTTCTCTCTCTGTGCCTCTGCCTATCTGTAGCTCTGCCTTTCAAATAAATAAATAAATAAATAAACCTTAAAAAAAGTCTCTCTCTTTTAAAAATATAAGACCTCTTCATGCTTTCATGCACGTTTTTTGTCACGTTTGTTTCTGGTCCTTTTTAAACAAATATTTTTTTTTCTTCTCCTTGAAAGGCAGAAAGAGAGAGAAATTCATCTTCCATCTGCTGGTTCACTCCCCCACATGCCTGCAACAGTCAGGGCCAAAGCCAGGAGCCGGGAACCCCATCCAGGCCACCCATGTGCATGGCAGGGACCTAGGCACCGGAGGCATCATCTGCCATCTCCCAGGCGCATTAGCAGGGAGCTGGATTGGAAGTTGAGTAGCCAGGACCCCGATTTGGGATGTGTGTGCCCCAAGTGGCAGCTTAACCCACTGTGCCCCAATGCCTGCCCCGTTCCCTTCTCGTTCTGTTAAGTTCCTTCAGCTGGATGAAGTGTTCTTGAGTTCTCCAGAATGGGGACCTCACTACAGTACACTCCCCAGCTCTCGTTTGTTATTATTCTTGATAACAGAACCTGTGAAATCTCAGTCATCAAGCCAGGCTCCAGGCCAACCACACATTATTATTTTGATTAGATTTGGCCTACCCTTTGACAGCCAGGTGTCTAGGGAAGAGAACTATCTTTTAGTGTCCTTATAGATAACAGTAGAGTCTGCAGCACTCGGAGTTTAAAGACAGAAAGCTGGGAATTCACGGGCTGAGGAGGCTGGGAGGAAGCTTGGAGCCCCCGGGTCCAACTTCGATATTCATGGAGTGATTTATTGTGCTCCAGGGTGCAGCACCCTTGGTCCTCTGAACGCTCCAGGAAAAGCAATCACTCTTGCCAGCCAGAATGAATCTGGGAATACGTGAGGTGGATGATCTCTCTCCGGGTCTCAGTGTGCTCCTGTCCCTGGCTGTGGAGCTTAGCTTGGTTACTGTGCAAACAGGAGAGCTGACATTCTTCCACTCTGCCCCCATCAGGCCCATGAGCCAGCACAGCCAGCTCCTGGAGAGGTTAAAAGGCACAAAGTCGGTGACCAAGCAAGCACAGTGTGTAAGGGTACTGTGGCCACACGAGAGATGACGGGAAGCAGTGGGTGTCTGTGAACAGAACACCTGTTTAAAAGGTGGCAGGTGCTACCCAGCTCCACTTCATTGCAGCCATGTGGAGCTATGGATCAGTATTGCCAAATCTTTACTTTTTTTAAAAAACAATTATTTGAGAGGCAGAGTTACAGAGGAAGATATACAAAGATCTTCCATTCGCTGGTTCACTCCCCAGATGACTGCAATGGTTGGAGCTGGGCTGATCTGAAGCTAGGAGCCAGGAACTTCTTCTGAGTCTCTCACCTGGATGCAGGGGCCCAAGCCCTTCATGTGTGTCATCTTCCATTGCTTTCCCAGGCCACAGCTGAGAGCTAGATCGGAAGAGGAGCAGCTGGGACAGATACTGGGGCCCATATGGGATGCCAATGCCTTAGTGGGAGGTTTAACCTGCTATGCCATAATGCCAGCCCCAAATCTTTCCATTTTTTAAGGAATGAAACCAACACTGCTATAAAATTTCCCAAATAAAATATGTTTTTGTCTTATTTTAAAGACACAGAGACCTACCATCTGCTGGTTCGCTCCCGAAATGCCTGCAACAGTGAAGGCTAGGCCACATGCAGGCCAGAACTCAACCCAGGGCTCCCACGTGGGTGGCAGGGAGTTGAGCCATCATCTGCTGCTCCCTAGGGTGTGCATTAGCAGGAAGACGAGCCAGAACTCAAACCACGCACCCTGATACGACATGTGGGCATTGCAAGCCATGTCGTAACTGCTGCACCACTCGCCCGCCCCAGCTGTGTGCAGACCAACCCAGACATCCCTCAGTCTGCTCAGGCTGCCATAGCAGAACGCGATACAGTAGACGGCTTAAACAACAAACATTTCCTTCTCTTAGTCCTGGAAGTTGGAAGAGCAAGATCAAGGCACCAGCATGGGCAGATTTTCGGTGAGGGCCCTCTTCCTGGCTATGTTTTTATGCTCCAGTTCTTTTCCTGTAAGGACACTGGTTCCACCAACGGGGCTCCCCTCCCCCAGCGTCTAAACCTAATTACTGCCAAAGGCCCTGCATCCTAACCCCATCCCATTAGAGGCAAGGAGGACATTTCAAGGTAACACAAACTTTACTCAGCAACAGTATCTGTAGGCCAGATTTGGCCCTTGGCACATCCACTTACATCCATTGTTTAACCTCTGGGAGTTAAGGGCTTTCTCACTCTAATGGTAGATTTCTAAGTAAATAAACGAGTAATTTGGGGATAGCTACGAAAAGATAACTAAGCAAATCTGAGAGGTTTACAGGAGCCTTGTCAATAGGTGCCTTATAACTGATAGTGCTTCAGCCACAAGGCATCCTGTCTGAACAGCCACTTACTAGGAAGTTTCCTCACATACTGTTGTGTAAACAGCAACTAGAGGATGACCCTAACTATGAGTAGTTATAATTTAAAAAGCTGTATCTAGGGCCAGCATCGGGGCACAGTGGATTAAGCTGCCGCCTATGATGCAGGCATCCCGTATGGGTACCCGTTCGACTCCCAGCTGCTCCACTTCTGATCCAGCTCCCTGCTGATGTGCCTGGGAAAGCAGCAGCAAATGCCCCAATTGCTTGGTGCCCTGCACCATGTGGGAAACCCGGATGAAGCTCCTGGCTTTGGCCTGGCCCAGCCTCAGCTGCTGCTGCCATCTGGGGAGTGAGCTGGCAGACAGAAGATCTCTCTGTAAGGCTGCCCTACAAATAAGTACATTAAAAATAAATTAAAGTGATATCCACAGGCAGGTGGCTCTGTGTTCCAGTTAACTCACCACCTGCACGTGGTCCGTGTTCCACTGTTTTCCCAGGCACAGTGGCAGGGAGCTGGATGGGAAGTGGTGCTACTGGGGCAGGAAGGCACTCATGTGGGATGCCGGCACTGCAGGCTGCAGCTGCCTCTGATGCCAGCCCCACCAGAGTGTCCTCAGCTCCACGCGCAGTAACGCAACACCACTCCCAAGACTGCACTGGCGGCGCCCTCCCAGAGCTGCTGGACTCCCAGGGCCTGGTGAGTGTGGCCTGCCCCTTGGACCGCAAGCTCTGGGCCTCAGCCAACTCTGCTGCTCCCTGTCCTCAATTTATGGAGCTCAAACTTGCCCTTAAAACACGAGCGAGTTGCCTTTTAGTCCTCGCCCACCTCCCCCATCTGCCTGTGAGAACTGAGGAAGGAACCTCCACTTTGGGGTCCTTGGGGCTCAAGGCCAGGCCGAACTCTCAGAGCCGACATATCTCCCCACCCCCACCCCCGCACAGCTGTCCCTACACCGGACAGGGAAAAGGAACTCTCCCGGCAGCTGGCTGTCCCGACCAGTCCCTCACGTCCCTCGAGTCAAAGTCCCTGCTCACAGAGTCCATCTTCAAAGAGGAGTACGTGGTCAGTTTGCCCGTGGAGGAGTGGCCGCAGGGAGAAGGTACTGCTGTCCTTACCCTTGGCCCTCTCGAGTTACCTGCCTAGATGTCCCAGGGCCAGCCCAGACACGCCCTAAGAAGGGGACAGTGAGGCCACCACCCGCCGACGAACGCTCGGCCTAAGCCGGCTGCGCTGGCCCACCCAGTCGGGCCCTGCGGCTCGCATGCCTTCGGGGCCCCAGCGCCCAGACTCTGGTGTGGGAGGGCAAGATTAGCACGGGTAAGAGCCCCAGCCTCCTGACCCGGGAGTCGACTCCTGCGCAGGGAATCGCGACCGTCTAAACTCAGTCCCCACGCACGCAGCGTCGGGGCAGTGGGCGGACAGCTGCGCCGCACGTGACCTCCCATCCGCGCCCTCCGCCCTGTCGGCATCGGGGCGGGGCCTTGAGGGGCGGCCGCGCGGCGATTGGCAGGGAGGCGGAGCCCGCGGCCTGCGCGCGCGGAAGAAGCGAGTCGTGGGCGTGGCCAGGTGAGCCAGGCGCGGCTGCGATTGGCCGGGGGGCGTGCCGAGGCGGGGCCGCCGGCGCCGGCCGAGGGAGGGGCCGCAGCAGCGGGAGCTGGGCAGCTCGGCATGCACCTGAGCCGACGCCCCTGGTCCCTGAAGCAGTGCCTCTGCGGTCGCCGCCGCTGCCGCCGCCATGAACCGTTTCAAGGTGTCCAAGTTCCGGAACGTGGAGGCCCGCCTGTCCCGCCGCGAGGTGAGCCCAGCCCGCAGGCCCCACGCTCTCACCCCAGAACCCGGCCGCCGCCCTTCCCCCAGCCCAGGCCCTGCAGGGGGACCCCGGGGTTTTGCCGGGACCTGCGAGCCCTCCTGCCCCGGGGCGCCCCCTTCAGGCCAGGGCCCCGGTGTCCTGGGATGCCCCGTCGCCGGCGGGATGGCAAAGGCGGCAGTCCCGTGGCGCGCTACGGCCATTCGGTGGTCCCCGAGGGCCGTCTGTCCCGCCCGCTTGCCCCGGGACCCCCGAGGCGGCTCAGCCCTCCCGCTGGGGCCGAGGCCTAAGGCCTGCGAGGCCGCCTGCCTGCTTGGCTTCCGGTCGGCCTCGCCGTGGAGTCGGGGCTCGGGGCACCAGGGGCATCCTGCTCTTCGTCCCCGACGCCCAGGTCGCCCCCGCCCGGAGCGAGGTGCGGGAGGAGTGCCCGTCTTTTCCCGGTCTTGGCCGTCGGAGCGTCGGCTGGGAGGGGAGCCCCATCGGCCCCACGCGCGCCCCTCCCGCGGGTTTCCGCCGGCGCTTCCTCCTCTGCTCGCGCAAGCTCTTCCCCTGCTGGGGTGATGCTGCTGCCTGTGGCTGGGTGGAGCCCGGAGGAGCACGAGCTGAGAGGATGAGGAAGGTGGCGGACCCCCCTCGCAACCCCCGGAAGGGCAGCCGGCGTCTCAGAGCTGATGCCAGACCCGATCTGCTGCCCGCTGTGTCGTTAGGAGGGCCTGGGGACTGACCCCTAGTGACCCAGCTAGCGGCGCCAAAGCAAGCCCGGGCAGCCTGGGTAGGTCCCCAGTGGCTGCGACCACAGCGGTGAACACGACAGCGTTTTCCACTTACAGCGTCCTGCGAGCAGCGGGCACTTGTGGCCAGTTTCAGTCAGTGCCTTGAAGCGCGCACAGGAGGAAAGTGGTGACGAGAGGGTTAATTTCAGTAGATGGGGTGGTAGGCTGCCGGGAGGAGGTGGCATCTCAGCGGAGGCCAGATGGGTGAGAGGTAGAAGAGAGCCTGGCGGAGGATGGGGGGCGGTGGCCAAGGAAGTGTGGCAACAGGTGAGTCCAGAGTAGCCCCACGGAGCCCCAGGGCCAGGTGAGAAATTGGGTTTTATTCCGAGTGCGGTGAGGTTGGGGGTGCTCAGGCCCTTGGTCCGAGTGCAGTACGTGGAGGGGTCTGCAGAGTCCTGGAGTGGCCCTGGAGCTCACGCTGGCCCAGCCTCGGTTTAGCAAGGCCCACAGGCGGCCGGGACCACAGGAGGAACTTCAAACAGTTTCTGGCAGGGAAGGGGGAGAGCGGAGACCCCTCTGCTTTCCACAGTTGTGTCCTGCCGCTGTGTTTGTGCGGTGCAATGAGAAACTCGGCGAGGCCCTCCCGTGCCGCCCACGGTGGTGAGCATTGGAATGGAAACCCTGGGTGGTAGACGCAGTTTCCGGATGTGGCCGTGGGTGGACTGGGACGTGGGGTGCTCCCTCACCGGGGGCAGGCAGGAGTGTGAGCGGTGCCCCTCTGTGCACAGAAGGAATACGGGGACCTCGCCACCTTAGTGTCCTGACGAGTCCCTCCGCTTCCCTGTGAGGGCGTGGTCCCAGTGCTGCTGTCCCCGGCATCTGGGACCTCCGGGATTGGCCTCCATGTTTCCCACTCTGTTCTGCTGCTGCGAGGAGATACCTGTTGAGTCTGACCAGGTGTTCACCTCTCCTTTCTCTGCTCTTTGCCCTCTTCATCAAATACAAACACCCTTGGGGCCGGCGCTGTGGCTAGCAAGTAAAACCGCCACCTGCAGTGCTGGCAATCCACATGGGCACCGGTTTGAGTCCTGGCTGCTCCACTTCTAAGGTAGCTTCCTGCCAATGTGCCTGGGAAGGCAGCAGCCGATGACCCAGGTGCTTGGACCTCTGCACCACGTGGGAAACCTGGAAGAAGCTGCTGGCTCCTGGCTTCAGCCTGGCCCAGCCCTGGATGTTGGGGCCATTTGGGGAGTGAACCACTGTCTCTGTGCCTCTGCCTCTCAAATAAACAAGTCAATCTTAAAAACAAAGATAACAGAATAATCCCTGTCTCTCCATGTGTGGGCTTGATAGCTTGCTGACTTCACTTGCCCTGAGCTTATCTGACAGCCCAGAATCCCTTGTTAGGGAACTGACTTGAGTGAAATTGTACCCTTCATTACCTAGGTTATCATTTCAAGAACACCTTACATTTTGCTTTTTAAAAATTCAGCATTTATGGCCGGCGCCGTGGCTCAATAGGCTAATCCTCCACCTTGCGGCGCCGGCACACCGGGTTCTAGTCCCGGTTGGGGCGCCAGATTCTGTCCCGGTTGCCCCTCTTCCAGGCCAGCTCTCTGCTATGGCCAGGGAGTGCAGTGGAGGATGGCCCAGGTGCTTGGGCCCTGCACCCCATGGGAGACCAGGAAAAGCACGTGGATCCTGGCTCCTGCCATCGCATCAGCGCGGTGCGCCGGCTGCAGCGGCGGCCATTGGAGGGTGAACCAACGGCAAAAGGAAGACCTTTCTCTCTCTGTCTCTCTCTCACTGTCCACTCTGCCTGTCAAAAAAAAAAAAAAAAAAAAAAAATTAAAAAAAAAAATTAAAAAAAAAAAATTCAGCATTTGTTTGAAAGGCTCAGAGACAGACAGATACAGAGTTCTTCCATCCCTTGGTTCACCCTCCAGCTTGTCTCCACAGCCGCAGCGGGGCTGGCCTTGGCCACAGCCAGGAGATGGGAACTCCGTGTGGGTGGCAGGGACTCAAGTACTTGTCATCACCTGCCACCTCCCAGGGTGCACATGAGCAGAAAGCTGGAATTGGAAGTGGAGCTGGGACTGCAACCCGGGCATTCCAGCACGGGACGCAGGTGTCCCAAGCGGAGTCTTAGTCAATGCACCAAGCACCCACCCACCCACCTGCATTGTGGGGACAGGGTTTGATCCAGAGGAAGTGCCTCTAGTGGTGCAGCTGTAAGGCGGAGTTCCCTGGATGATACCCCACCGCCTCGCGCTGGTTGTGAACAAAGCCCTGTCCTTTACCTCACCTTTCTGATTCTTTATGCTCAGGCCTGGATCAGTAACATCCAAGCAGGGACTGCCCCTTCGAGTGGGAACCGTATCAAGTCCAGCTGCAGCCTGATCGCCTTCAACTCCGACCGTCCAGGTAGGGGCTGGACAGAGATATGGGCTTTCAGGCGTTGCTCAGGCCAAGTTCAGGAGTGGGTGCCAGGCCTTGGGCCGCTACACACTGGTCAGCGTGCAGTAGGCAGCTGGATTTTGATGAGGGCAAGGGTGGACTCCGGAGTGTGGCCGGGAGGGCAGGCGCGGGAATGAGGCTGAGTTCGCAGTGAGTGCCACATGCTGCCCCCTCCCCATCAGTGGGACACAAGAAGAGAAGAGGGCCTGCGTGCGGCGGGGCTCTCTCCACTGCTTGTGACTGCTCAGCCCCGGGACCGACTTCTGGAGACGAGCTGGCCTGTCTGATCAGAACTCGGGGCTCACCTGTGCCCTCACATGTGATAAGGAACCTCTTTGCCCAGGGTCTTCTACATATTTAACGCGTGACAGTTCCTGCGTGGGGCAGGAACCTAGCCCTGGGCCTGGAGGCTCTGAGAAGCTCCAGGGCTGAGCTTTTGGGACTTGTCTCCTCTGGGAGTCTTGGGCAGGGAGGTGGGTGGTCCCTAATAGCCCCAAAGTGAGAGCCCCGTGTTTGTTCAACAGGTGTGCTGGGCATCGTGCCTCTGGAGGGCCAGGGAGGGGACAAGAGACAGGTGGCCCACCTGGGCTGCCATTCAGGTGAGTGGTGCTGGCCCCAGGAAGCCTAGAGCACTGTCCCTCTCCCAGGCCAGGAATTCATACTCACAGGGGACCACAGCCCCATGGTTTTCCAGGTGCCCCCGTTTACACTGCACGTTCTGGCCTGGGCACAGGGGAGGGTCCCTGGATGCTCCACGTGGTCAGGCTGGGCAAGGGGGACATGCAGCGGCCAGCCCAGGCCCCAGGCTGCTGCTGGCTCCTGTTCATTGCTGAGGACTCAGCCCCGTGTGGCTCTTCACCCTGAGGACTCAGCCATTTGTGGCTCTCCACTGCTTTCCCGGAGCCTCGTAGGAGCGCTGCACACCAGGCATCCACCAGCCAGGCTGCTGGGCTGTGGGCTGGAAATGGGCCTCACAAAGGGAGCTTTTGTTGGCTGCAGCTGCTTCTGGGGGCACCCAGCATCCCGCCTGGCAGCCTGCCCACTCCCAGCAAGCAGTTTGCTCTCCCTCTCCCAGGCTGAGGCTGCACCGGTGGCTAGCTTGGCTCCCCCGTCCTGCCGCGGGCGGCTGTAGTCCTGGCCATGTGTTGGGAGACCTAGGGGTGAGGGAACGGAGTGGGTCCTTGGTCCTTCGGCCGGGCGTGCGGCTCAGTGCGGGGTGCCGGTGGTTAGTGACGTGGTGAGGATTTGCAGCAGGAGCTCTCTGGGCTTGGTACCCGCCTGCGTTCTCCCAGCTAACCTTCACAAGGAGCTTGTTAGCGCAGCTCTGTTGAGGTGCCGTTTCCATGCCGTCGACGTCCCCTGTTTGAGGTGAAGAGTTTGATGAAAATCGCAGAGTGGCGCCCCACGCCCGGCTTTGAGCGTTTTCCACCAACCCCAGAGGAGCTCCGAGCCTCTGCGGGCTGTCTTCCCGCTCGGGGCCAGAGGGCTGCCGCCTGCTTCTGTAGACAGCTTTGTTGCAACCCCGCCGCTGCCGTTCCTCGCCGTCTCTGGCATCTGCCTGCTCTTCTGGCTGCACAGCTGAGTGGCTGCGGCGACCGTGGGCCCTGAAGCCCTGAGATCTTGCAGGGAGCGCTGGCCGCCCTGCCATCGAATGGCCTTCTCCAAGACGCTTCGTACCACCTGAGCCATCTGATGCCTGGCACGCGTGCTTTCAGACTGGCTCCTTTTCCATGCAACGTTTTAGGGCCCGTGTATGTGGTAAACCCGAGGCTCGGGGCCCTGAGGCATTCACCAGGGTTCAGATAGCCAGTGTCGGAACCCGGCGGGGAGCCGTCCCAGCTTGGTGATGCCCGCTAATTGTGAGTCCCTGTTTGAGGGCTCCTCTGGCGTCAGTGAGCAGGCTGTCACCCCGGTGTGGCTGCGGCTTCTTGGAGCCCCTGCCTGCAGGAGCAGCCTGGCAGGAAGCCGCTCTGGGCGGTGGCTGACTGCGGCTCCCTTGGAGCCTGCTGCAGAGGGGCCAGGTGCTGTTCTGCCCTTGTAGCTGTGGGTGGGGAGCGGGCCTGGGGTGGTCTGGGCCCTGGCTGCGGCCTCTTGTATGAGGGCACCTTGCCTCCGCCGGCCCCTTCAGCCCAGCAGCGGGGAGCAGGGGCAGAGTGGCGGGGAGCACCGGCATTGTGGTTGCAGTGTCAGGGCTGTGCAGGTGGCGGCCGTGGCCTTTACGAGAGGAGGTTCCGGAGTCAGGACCCAGGCTGCCTGGGCCTCACCCTCATCCCTGCCGCTTCTTGGCTGTGTGACACTGGACAAGACCCTTACCTGCTGGGTTTCGTTGTCCTCGTCCCCCCGCTGGGATCACTGTGGGGATCCAGTGAGGCACGTGTCTGAGGCTCTGAGGCCACGCGCTCAGATCGCTCCACGCGGGAGTGCATCGCTTTCCTGCTGGCACTGCCACGCTGCCCAGGCTGGTGGCTACCTGGGTGGCAGGGTGTCCCCGGCTCCAGGTCCAGGACTGTCGTGGTCCTGCAGCTGAGAGTCCAGGCGGGGACCCTCCTGAGGGCTGCCTGTCCATATCTACCCCGTTTTCTCCTGTTGCCTCTCCTGTCAGCCCCCTGGGAGGAGGTGGATGGCAGAGGATGGCGGCTGTGCCCCTGCTGTGGTGACCCCAGGCTGCAGTCCTGTTCGTTACCCGCCCTCCACCCCTTGTCTTGACTCCCACACCCCCAGCCTCGTTCCCCTGGCGCTCTGGCTCACTCTGAACCAGACCTGCCCCAGCTTGCTTAAGCCAGAAAGGGGTTTGCCGGGCAGCTCCTGGGGACTCCATACTGAAGAGGAGCTGGATGTCAGCCAGGTGACTGTGTCCCTGAAGTGCCTGGTGACCCCAGGATCTTCCTGCCCTCGGCCACCCTGGGTCAGCAGGCTCTCAGGCAACTCTTGGCTGCCTCCGTGTGGCCAGAACCGTCCTCTCCAAGCCCAGGGCGTGGTAGCAGGCTCAGCTGTTCCTCTCCCACAGACCTGGTCACGGACTTGGACTTCTCGCCCTTCGATGACTTCCTCCTGGCCACGGGCTCGGCCGACAGGACGGTGAGTAGAGGCAGTTGGAGGAGCTGCTGGCGGTTCCACCCACCCGAGTCAGGGCCTCCTGAGCCCCCGGAGCTCTGCCCCCACTCCTGCACTCCGGGCCCCTCCCTGGGTTTTGGTTTCCTGGCGCTCGGGACAGATGTGGGGCTGCAGCACCTCCTGCTGGATCTTTGTGGGGACTGAGTGAGGCTTGTGCACGGCAAGGACTCGGGTACGGTTACGTCTCAGTCTCCTTCTTTCCAGAGAAAGCTCACAGGCTGGGCCAGATCTAGCTTTTTCAGTCCTGGACCCACCCTGGCTCCCAAGTGCCTGCTTGGGGCCGTGGCTGTGATGTGCCCTGGGGGAGCAGGGTGAGGTGAGGTGGGAGGCTCAAGGGGCCGGTGAGTGCCCGGCGCCTTCTCCGCCAGCCTCTGACCGCACTGTGAGGCCCCTGAGCTGGCCTTCCCTCTCGCTCTAGGCCCTGGCTGCCAGGGTGGGCGGGGTTCCCTCTCTGCCTTCCTCGTGGGGCAGCCCTGTGCTCACAGCCTGTCTTCCCCAGGTGAAGCTCTGGCGTCTGCCGCCCCCAGGCCAGGCGCCGCCCTCAGGGCCCGGGGTGGTGCTGGGACCCGAGGAGCACCCCGTGGAAGCTCTCCAGTTCCACCCCACTGCTGACGGCGTTCTCGTGAGCGCGGCGGGCACAGCTGTGAAGGTCTGGGACGCGGCCGCGCGGCAGCCCCTGACAGGTACGGCCTCCGCGGCCAGCCCTGGCGCTCCCGGGGCAGCACTTTTTCCTGGGCAGTGGCGTCGGGGCCGTCTGCCCGCACAGCAGACAAAGCTCGAGTTCCGCAGGCTCCCAGTGGGGCTGTTTTCCTTCACTTTGCCAAGTAACTTCCCGATGCTCTCAGTTCTTTAAACTGTTGGCATTGACTTCCCACCTGGGGGTGAGGATCTGGCTCTCTTGGGCACCCCCTCCTTCCTGTTGGGACTCCTGCCCCCTCCGCCTGGCCAGAAAGGAGACCTCAGTGTCTGCGTTGTTGTGGCCCTGCACCCCAGCTGAGCCCCGCAGCCCTCCCTCGGGGCCCCCTGGACGGAAGACTCTGAGGCTCAGAGGGTTGAGGGTCACGCTGGCTCCGGAGAGTGTTCGGTGTCTGGGCTGGGACTGAGAACTGTTTTCTGAGCTCTGCCTGCCGCGGGCTGTCAGCCATGTCACCAGGTACCCCAGGCACTGGCTCCTGTGCAGTTGCGTTGTGCCATGGGGTGCAGCAGCCCCTGTGGGGTCCAGGAGGCTGGCCTGACCCTGGAGGCAGAGCTGGAGGCCACCAGCCCTCCTGTCTGTCAAGAGGGAGTCGCTTACGAAGCTCAGGCCTGTGCTGAGGCTGAGAGCCTCGTGACCCCCGGCCTGATGTCTGGAGGCAGCTCTGTTGGGAGGTGCTGCCGTTCCCGGGGTACAGGTGAGGCTCATGGTGAAGCCACTGGGCCAGGGCTGTGGTCCAGGTAGTGGCAGAGCCGGGATTAATCCCCCGGGAGTAAATCTTCGTGTAGTACTTATCTCTTGGTTTGGAACGAACTACTTCAAAACGCAGGGGCCTAAAACATCTGTAAACACCGATCATCTCACACGTTTGCGAGGGTCAGGGAGTCGGGAGCTGTTTAGCAAGGTGATGTGTGCTCAGGGTCTCGGGAGTTGCTGTCACCTGAAGGCTGGCCTGGGGGGCTGCTTCCAAGGTGTTTCGCCCACAGGCTGGGGGCAGGCCAGGAGCCCCCTCCCAGAGTGGCGGCCGGCCGGCTGCCTGCAGTGAACAGAGCCCCAGCGAGAGTGAGTGTCTTGCAGCCGAGCCTTGGAGGTCTCGGATCGTGGCCTCCGCTGCGTTCCCTCCGTCAGAGGAGAGCCACGGAGTCCCGAGTGAGGCAGCTCCTGCTGTCAGGGAGTGTTCGATTCCCGTGGCTGCTGTTACAAAGAACCATGCACTGGCGGCTTCTGGTGACCGCGCTGTTGTCTGAGTCCCAGGCGTGGGCAGGGGTGGTCCCTCCTGAGGCCCCTGCTGGCCCCTGTGGATGGTGGATGGTGGAGGGCTCTGTTCTCCCGAGTCCTCACTGTCAGCTTGTCCGTGTGCAGATCCAGTCGTAAGGGTTAGGGCCTAGCACGATGACCTCGGCTTAGCTCGGCCATCAGCAAAGGTCAGTTCAGAGCTCAGTTAAGGTCACATTAGGGAGTTAGGACAGTGACATCTTTTGGGGGGACACAATTCAGCTCATGACAGAGGCTTCAGGAATGTGTGGACATATTTGGAGATCCCTGCAGCAGGGCAGGAGAATGGCAGGAATGACCCAGTGGGGAGGGGGGGGGTGGAGAGGAAGTGAGCCTGGGTGGGGGGGTGAGAGCCAGGCAGCATGTCTGAGTGGGGGTGTGGCCTGACCACTGGGGTGCAGTGCAGCCCGTCTGGGAGGAGCCGCCATCCTCCCCTGCCCCTTCCAGATGAAAGGCACCCTTGTCACCGCTGCCTTTGCCCCTGGAGCCCCCCAGGCCAGGCCCACAGCAGCCTCCCTGCTGCCCACGTTGAAAGGTCCTGACTTGGCTGCTTCCCTGCAGAGCTGGCGGCCCACGGGGACCTGGTGCAGAGCGCAGTCTGGAGCAGGGACGGAGCCCTGGTGGGCACGGCGTGCAAGGTGAGCTGGTGACGGATAGCCCCTGGGAGCCGTGCTCAGGGCCAGCCTGGGCTCAGCTTTCAGGCTTGGTATTCACGCGGCTGAAGGGCTCTGGACTGCTGAGGGGCAGTGAGCTCCTCACCCCCAGCACTGCCCCTCACTTCTCTGCCCCTGCCCTACGTGGGTCCCTATCAGATGGAGACCTGAGGGCTGCCCCAAGGCCTCCCCTGTGGGTCCCTGGTGTGTGCAGCTGGACTCCAGCCCTACACTGGGCCGGCCTCCCTGCTGGTGTCCAGGCTCCCTGCTTCCCATGCGGTCGGGGGCAGCAGCATCTGTGCAAGGCGTGAGCCAGGCCCTGCGCATCAGGGAGGGATACGCATTGCGGGTTGAGCTGCCGCCTGCAACACCGGCATCCCATATTGGAGGGCCAGTTTGAATCCTGGCTGCTCCACTTCTGGTCTGGCACCCTGCCAATGCACTTGCGAAGTAGCAGTTGATAGCCCAGTGCTTGGGCCCCTGCCACCCATGTGGGAGACCCGGATGGAGTTCTGGGCTCCTGGCTTTGGCCCAGGCATTATGGCCATTTAAGGAGTGAACCAGCAGGTGGAAGATCTCTCTATTGCTCCCTCCCTCTCTGTTACTCTGTCTTTCAAACAAATAAGTGGATCTTAAAAAAACCATGGACAGTGGAGAGGACAGGGTCATACCCTGTGCCCTGTCGCTGAGACTGGGACGTGGAGTTCGGAGCTGCTCAGGGCTCGGACGCGGAGAGCTCCGAGAGGAGCGTTCCTGGAGCTGGCGGGTGCTGGTGGTGCGGGCACTGGTGGTGTGGGCGCTGGTGGTGCGGGTGCTGGTGGTGTGGGCACTGGTGGTATGGGTGCTGGTGGTGCGGGCACTGGTCCACAAGGAGATAGCACAGCGCACTGGGTGCAGAGAGCGGGGCACATCCAAGCTGCACCCACAGAGGCAGGAGCGAAGCCGTGTGCCTGAGGCGCGTGCGTGTTGACGTATGGACAGCAGGAGAGCAGTGACGTGTTTAAAGCCACGGAGGGGCAGGTGGCGCCATGAGGTGAGCAGATTTGCATTTGGGAGCTTCCATGGGAGCTGCTGTGGACAGAGCGGCACTGCGGGCAAGCGGAAGTGAGACGGCCCTCGGGGGAGAGAGGACGTCCTCGGCTTGGGTGGGGGCTGTGGGGGGGAGTGGAGGAGAGGCGTGGCCCTGGGAGACCCTGGGCAGGAGAGAGCCTGGTGGTTGGTAGTGCGGTGGGGTCACGAGGCTGACCTGGCTCGCGGAGGGGAGAGGCCCGCACAGGAGGACGCACTCTCGTTCCTGGGGCCGCCTGTGTGAGTGCTCTGGGCAGGACTGGACACAGGAGTAGTGATAGCATGTTGAGCTGGAGCTAGCTGGAGGCATCCTGGCAGGGGAGTTGCCGACTGGGCGAGTGAGTGGGAGGGCTCAGCCCAGCCCCTTTGCCCCCACTTGGGACAGAAGTGTTTCTCCTGACACCCGGGGCCTAAGGCTGCAAGGGTTAGAAGCGCTCATTTCCCAGGTGGATCATGGGAGGGATGGTAAGAGGAGCGACTCCTCGTCTGCCCCGGTCCCAGACCCGGGTGTTCTCATGGCGCGTGGGGTGGGAGCTCGTCGTGAGCGTCCGGCAGGATTGCCTACAGCAGGCGGGGGACCGAGCCCCACTTTGTCAGTGGTCACCGGCCTAGGCTCTGCATTTGTGCGCTGGGGCTGCTTGAGCCCAGAGCTGCCTGGTGCATGTGGGACGCTGTTTCCCCTTGGACTGAGGGGGAAGCTCCCTGCCCTCGGTGCCCACTGCTGCCTGTCCTGCTGGTGTTGTCTGGAACAGAGGTGCCTCCTGGGACCAGCCAGGCCCTCTCCTGCTCCCCTCCCAGCTGCTCCCCACCTCAACCGGAGAGAGCTGGCCGCTAGGGGGCGTGCGGGCCTCGCAGATGGCAGGATTCAGCCCCTGCGCTCTGGGCGCTCCACTCCCTGCCCAGCCAGAACAGCCTTGGTGCCCCCTGTGAGCCCTGATTTGGACCCAGCATTAAACTTCTGTCTTCATAGGTGCTCACTGTGTGCCAAGGACTGTGCTGTGCCCTCAGTCTCAGTACTGGGCCTTTAAGAGGTGCCACCGTCGTCCCATCTGGAGCCGGACGCCTGTCTGTTCTGGGCAGCTGTGTGCAGCGGGAACAGCCCGACTGCCTGGTGGTGTTCTCCTGTCCCTCATCTCTCCAGGCTCTTGTCTCTCCTGCCCTGTCCCCTTCTCTGTCTCTGCCCTTCACTGTCCTGTTTGTCTCTGTCCTTTGTCCCTAGCTGTCACCTCTGTCCTCATCTCTCTGGTCTCCATCTGTCTCCAG
Source organism: Oryctolagus cuniculus (assembly GCF_964237555.1). Lineage (NCBI taxonomy): Eukaryota > Metazoa > Chordata > Mammalia > Lagomorpha > Leporidae > Oryctolagus > Oryctolagus cuniculus. Next base: position 31,219,079 of record NC_091450.1, read on the forward strand.
AGGGCTGCTGCACGCACGGCTGTGGACAGAACAGAGCTTCCGTGCCAGTCCACAGGCTGTGCCTGGTGCCCACCTGGCACATGGCAGGTGCTCCATCAGCTGCTGCCAGGAGGGCTTTGGCAAGGGTGGCACGGAGCTCTGGGACCCTCTGAGCCGTGCCAGGGAAGCCTGGCTTTCAGGGCCCGTTCTGGGCTGTCTGCTGCCTGCACCCACCCCATTCCCACCATCTGCTTCCTCACCCGGCGTCACACACCAGCAAGCTCCTGGCTGCACGTCTTCCTGCTGCTGGCCTGCCTCCCCTCGTGCCTCTCCCCTCCCTGTGTAAGCTCTGCTTACCTTTTTGAGGTTCTACGTGGATCCGAGCTCCTCCCCAGAGGCCTTCGCTGGGCCCTGGTCACTCATTGCTTAGTCCCCAGCACCCGGGCAGGAGCTGCACATAAAGCAGGCATTCGTTTGGGGTTGCCCTTTCATCTTGTTTGGCTTTTACTTAATGGACTATTTTCCAGGCTAGTTGTTGAGGAAGACTGAGCAGACAGCACAGACTCCCCCGCCTCTCCAGCTCCTTACTAGCCCCTCGCCTTGGTGGGGCACTGTCGCCGTGGGTGAGCCCATGCGTGGCTGTGGCCTGAGGGCTCGCTCTGTTCTGGGCATCCTCTGGGCTGGAACGTGAGGCTCTCCTGAATCCACTGCTCCTCCCTCCCCCGCTGCCCTGGGGAGCCCTCCTCTGTCCGCAGTCTCTGGAGGCCTTTTCCAGAGGGCCACGCTTCCAGACCTCGCACCTAGCAGTGTCCACTCGGGGCCGTGCTTCCAGACCTCGCACCTGCCAGTGTCCACTCGGGGCCGCGCTCCCAGACCTCGCACCTGGCAGTGTCCACTCGGGGCCGCGCTCCCAGACCTCGCACCTGCCAGTGTCCACTCGGGGCCGCGCTTCCAGACCTCGCACCTGCCAGTGTCCACTCGGGGCCGCGCTCCCAGACCTCGCACCTGCCAGTGTCCACTCGGGGCCGCGCTTCCAGACCTCGCACCTGTCAGTGTCCACTCGGGGCCGCGCTTCCAGACCTCGCACCTGCCAGTGTCCACTCGGGGCCGCGCTCCCAGACCTCGCACCTGGCAGTGTCCACTCGGGGCCACGCTCCCAGACCTCACACCTGCCAGTGTCCACTCGGGGCCGCGCTTCCAGACCTCGCACCTGGCAGTGTCCACTCGGGGCCACGCTTCCAGACCTCGCACCTGGCAGTGTCCACTCGGGGCTCTTCCACGTCTTTGGACTCGTGTCTAGTTTTTGTTTTTTTTTTTTTAAAAATTACGGTTAAAAAGAAAAGTCATGAAATACATCGTCTTAGCCATCGTTCTGTGTGCGGTGTCACGCAAGAGAGTGCTGTAAGCATGACTGCCCGCCCCGCCCCCGCCCCGCCCCGGCCCCGCCCCCACCCCCGCCCAGTGACTGCCATGCCCCTTCCTGCATGAGAAGTGGAGCGCTTCGCCGCTTGTCCTTTGGTGACTGGCACGTTTCGCTCAGCACCTGAAGCCAGCTCCTCATGGGGGGTCTCTCCTCCTTTGAGGCCGCATAGTATTCCGTTGCATGGCGATTCCGGGTTTGGCTGAGCCGGTCCTCCACCAGCACCGTGGGCTTGTCTCCACCGCGGGCCGTCGTGAGCAGTGCTGTGTGCACATGCCTCACCACCCTGCTTTCAGGTCCTTTGGCTGTGCCTCCCGACGTGGGGTTGCTGGGTCTTATGGTGGGACCCACATTGAAATTCTTGAGACGCCGCCCTACTGTTTTCTCCAGCGGTGGCACCGTTTTACAGCCCTTACAGCAGTGTACAAGGCTTTGTTCGCGTGCCCACCAAAACTTGGGTTTTTTCCTTTAAGTTTGAGGGACAGACAGACTGATGGAGACAGCTCTCGCCCGCTGCTTCGCTCCCCAAGTACCTTCAGTGGGCAGGGCTGGGCCAGGCGGAAGGAACTTAGACAGGAACTCGATCCAGGTCTCCCACGTGGGTGACAAGGACCCAGCCTCTGGAGCCGCCACTGCTGCCTCCGTGGTGTTCGAGAGTAGGAAGCTGGGGCAGGCGTGCAGCTGGGACCCCCCAAGGCAGGCACTCCACCACAGGATGCAGGCGTCTCAACGGCTAGGCCACGTGCCCGTCCCTGTCTCACATTTCTTGTGGTAACCATCCTAATAGGTGTCGGTAATATCTGCCTGTGGTTTGGATTTCTTTCCTCTGGTGGATAATGACTTTGAACATCTTTTCATGTATGAGCTTTCCTGGGAGAAATGTCTGTTCTAGTTCTTTGCCCAGTTTTTTAAAAAAGATTTATTTGCCAGATTCCCTTATTTGACACAAAGAGAGATGTTCCATCCACCGGTTCGTTTCTGCAGTGGCCGCAGCCACCAAGGTTGGGCCAGGCTGGAGCCAGGAGCCAGGAGCTCCCTCTGGGTCTCCCATGAGCTGACAGGGGCCCAAGCACTTGGGGCATCCTCTGCTGCTTTCCCAGGTGCATCAGCAGGGAGCTGGATTGGAAGTGGAGCAGCCGGGACCCTAACCAGTCTCCAGCATGGGCTGCGAGTGTCCTAAGCGGCTACATCACCCACTGCTCCACAGTGCTGGCCCCATTTTTAAAATCAGGGATATTTGCATTGTTCACTGCTGAGTTCCTTCTGTGCCCTGGATGACAGCCGCTCATCAGACACACGATTTACAAGGGTCATTGCCGTCCTGATTGGCTCTCACCCTGCTGGCTGTGTCCTCTGGTCAGCAGATGCTTTTAGGTTTGATTGAGTTCCATTTGTTTTTGCCTTTATTGCCTGTGCCTTTGGTATTGTATCCAAATCATTCTGAAATCCGATGTCATGAAGCTTCTCCCTTGTTTTTTTCAGTTCTGTGATTTGGGTCTTAGCCGTCTCCTGTCATCACTGCAGAACGTTCTGTTGTCTGAATGTGCCAGAGTTTGTCATCTCAGCACCTGTCAAGGTGCATCTTGGTTACCCTCAGTTTTCGAGTCATGAATAAGTGTCTGAACAGCTGGATGCAGCTGCTGGTTCAGGCTTGGCCCAGCCCTGGCTCTTGGGGCCATTTGGGGAGTGACCCAGTGGATGGAAGACCTCTCTCTGTCTCTGCTGCTGTCTCTCTCTGTAACTCTGCCTTTCAAACAAATAAATAAATCTCTTAAAAAATAAAAACAGAGAAATAGAGATAGACAGAGCGAGGACTTGAACCCAAGCACTGAGATAGGGAACGCAGGCATCCTAAACCATGTCTTAACTGCGACACCAAACACCTGCCTCTTTTGCCCATTTTTCCATTGGGTGGTTTTCTTACTTTGTGTCAGGTGTATGTCTTGCAAAAGTTTTCTCCTACCCTGTGGCTTTGTCTTGCCATTGTCTCAGCGGATGTCTTTAACAAAGCACAGATTTTCAATTTTAATGATGTCCAGCTAACCCCATCATTTGCTTCTTTGTTTATATGATGTCCAGCTAACCCCTTCATTTGCTTCTTTGTTTATATGTATTTCAAAGGCCGAGTGACAGAGCTAGAGAGAGAGAGATCTTCCATCTGCTGGTTCCCTTCCGAAATGTCCACCACAGCTGGTGGTGGTGAATAGGCTGAAGCCAGGAGCCCAGAACTCAATCTGGGTCTCCCAGATGGGAGACCAGGACCCAAGGGCTTGGGCCATCGTCCACGGCTTTCCCAGGCGCATTAGCGGGAGGCTGGATCAGAAGCAGAGCAGCCGGGTTTCTGACCGGCACTGTTGCGGGATGTGGGAGTTCTACACGGTGGCTGCACTTGCTGTGCCCCAGTGCCCAGCCCAGATTTTTCTCTCGTGGGTCGTGCTCTCAGAGTTGTAGCTAAAAAACCATTACCAAAGTACACGCACCTAGATCTCCTACGTTACATTCCAGAGGTTTTATAGTTGTGATTTACTTTTGTTAATGTTTTTATAGGCCGGCGCCGCGGCTCACTAGGCTAATCCTCCGCCTAGCGGCGCCGGCACACCAGGTTCTAGTCCCGGTAGGGGCGCCGGATTCTGTCCCGGTTGCCCCTCTTCCAGGCCAGCCCTCTGCTGTGGCCAGGGAGTGCAGTGGAGGATGGCCCAGGTGCTTGGGCCCTGCACCCTATGGGAGACCAGGAAAAGCACCTGGCTCCTGGCTCCTGCCATCGGATCAGCGCGGTGCGCCGGCCGCAGCGCGCCAACCGCGGCGGCCATTGGAGGGTGAACCAACGGCAAAGGAAGACCTTTCTCTCTGTCTCTCTCTCTCACTGTCCACTCTGCCTGTCAAAAAAAAAAAAAAATGTTTTTATAATTTGTTTATATGAGAGGTAGAGTTAGAGAGAGAGAGGGAGAGACAGAGAGAAAAGTTGTCTGTCCACTAGTTCACTCCACAAATGACTGCAGCAGCCGGAGCTGGGCTGATCCGAAGCCAGGAGGCTCGAGCCTCAGGTCTCCCATGCAGGTGCAGAGGCCCAAGGACCTGGGCCATCTTCTACTGCTTTCCCAGGCCATAGCAGAGAGCTGGATCGGAAGAGGAGCAGAGAAGCAGTGGCTACAATGGCTGGGGCCCTTCTAGGCTGAAGCAGGGGCCTGGGACTCCACCCATGTAGTTTGCAGGGACTCAAGTGTTTGGGCCAGCGTCTGCCGCTTTTGCAGGCTCCTCAGCAGGGAGCTGGCCAGGAAGCGGAGCAGCTGGGATTTGAGCTGGAGCTCTGACGTGGGATGTGGGTGTTGCAGGTGGCAACTTAACCCGCTGCACCGCAGCACTTTCCCTGCAACTTTGTTTATACTTCATATTACATGGTGGGGGCCGCACCGTGGCTCACTTGGCTAATCCTCTGCCTGCGGCGCCGGCATCCCACATGGACACCAGGTTCTAGTCCCGGCTGCTCCTCTTCCAGTCCAGCTCTCTGCTGTGGCCCAGGAGGGAAGTGGAGGATGGCCCAGGTGATTGGGCCCCTGCACCCGCATGGGAGACCAGGAGGAAGCACCTGGCTCCCGGCTTCGGATCAGCACAGCGCCGGCCGTAGCAGCCATTTGGGGAGTGAACCAACGGAAGGAAGACCTTTCTCTCTCTCTCTCACTGTCTAACTCTACCTGTCAAATAAGTTAAAAAAAAAAAAAAATTACATGGCCAAGTCTATCAATAAATCACCCCTGCATAGAGTGGGCTCTGCTCTGGGCCAGTTCTTTGAGTGTGTGCATTTGCACACACACAGCTGCACACTTACACACACTCGGATTGTTCTGCAGAATGTCGTCCTACAGGGGTGCAGCGTCTTACTTCAGCACAGTTTTGTGACCCTTCTTTGTGTGTTTCCATCTCACTCTTGGGTCACCTGAATCAGTAAGTGCCCTGTGGACGGTCAGGACCCATAAGCTCACCTTCCTGCTTAGATGAGAAGTTTAAGTGCAAAAGTGATGCCGCCTTGTGAACCCCTGGAGGCGGGACCCAGCACAGGGCTGGACATGCATGAAGCAGCTGGCGGCCTGGAGTTGGCTGTGGGCCTGTGTCTTTCCGTCTGCAAAGGAGCGATGGTGATAGCACCATTCGTGAGGGACTGGAAGGACCAAGGGAGAGCTTGCGTTTAGCATGCCTGGCATGTGGTGGGGCTTGGGACAGTGAACTCAGTGAACACAGACCAGTTTACTCTTTTTTTTTTTTTAGACTTTATTTATTTATTTGAAAGGTAGAGTTGTTTTTTTTTTTTTTTTTTAAAGTTTTATTTATTTACTTGAGAGGCAGAGTTACAGAGAGGGGGAGAGACAGGGATCTTCCATCCACTGGTTCATTCCAGTGGCACTCCAGATGGCCGCAACAGCTGGAGCTGTTCCCATCTGAAGCCAGGAACCAGGAGCTTCTTCTGTGTCTCCCATGTGGGTGCAGGGACCCAAGCACTTGGGCCATCTTCCAGTGCTTTCCCAGGCCACAGCAGAGAGCTGGATTGGAAGAGCAGCAGCTGGGACATGAACTGGTGCCCACATTGGATGTGGTGCTGCAGGCAGAGACTTAGCCCAGCCCCGAGGTTACTCTTGTGGGTGGCTGGGCAGGAGGGACAGCCTGCTCCCTGTGTGAGGAAGAGGACTTGGGCTTGGGGGTGGCAGGGTGTCCCCTGTGTGCGGAGCCAGCCCTGCGTTCTGGACTGCAGGTGGGGGACAGACGACCCTGGCCCTCTGGCCTTGACTGTGTGCTCCGTTCCTTCCTCTGTTTCCAGGACAAGCAGCTGCGGATCTTTGACCCCAGAGCCAAGCACCAGGCCTCTCAGGTGAGTTGCGCGGCAGGCAGGTGTTGCAGCAGGGGTGAGTTGAAGCCTGGCTCACGCCAAGGACCCAGGGGTTCCAGCAAGCCCCGGCTCCGGCTCCTGGCGCTGGAGGCCCCCAGCAGGCTGACTGCCTGCTGGAGCTCTTTAAGAACTGGGTCTTGGGTCCTGGGGGTCCTGGCTGAGATCCAGGGTGGGGTGTAGCCAGGCTGCCTGCGGGCTGTGGGGGGCTGCCGTGGTTCCAGAAGGTGATTGGCAGTTCTGGCTTCCTTCCCTCCTTTGCAACCCTCACCCACCATGTTCCCTTGCTGGCCCAACTGGCAGAGGCCAGCCACAGAGGACCAAAGAGATGTAGCCCCCACTCAGTACTCTGGTGCCTCACGGCACACGGGCCCCGGGTGGGGCCTGCGAGACCCATGGGGCCCAGGAACCGAGCGTGTTTTGGTCCCACCTTGGCACAGTGCACATGGTTGTTTGAGTTCTGGGCAGGGAGGCTGTGACCTGCGTTTCCGTGGTTTGGGGCAGCAGGCTGGGGAGCCTCATTCCGTCAGACCTCGTGGGCAGCAGTGGAGTGGCCGGGCACGTGGGCCTGCCCCATGGATGCAGGGCACTGCTGGGATGGTCTGGCGCTTCCTTCAACAGCTGGCCTTGCAGCAGGGGCCTGAGTGACGCCAGGCTGTGGAAGCTGTCGCAGAGTTTAAGTAGGGGTGAGATGCCACGCGCCGCTGTCCTGAAGGTGTTTCCTCAGTGCTGAGCAGTCTCGGCCCTGAGGGAGGTGAAGTGTGGGGCCCCGCTGCCAGCTCTAAGCAGAGCCCCCCTCCCCATTTCTGGAGCTCATTCCCCACCCGAGGTCAAGGGTAAACCAGCAGCGTAAACCAAGGGGCAGCAGCTGGAGGCCCCAGGCACAGCCTGAGAGACCGGTTCATGCAACAGATTGTGACTTTGTGGTCAGTGGTACGGTCAGTTTCACTGGTCCAGACTGGAAAGAGGCCCTGTGTGACAGGTGGAGCAGCCGCGCACAGTGATTTGGGCCTTGCCCCCCAGTAAAGCCAGCTGCCCCCCGTCCCATGGGGTTTGGGCGGGTGGACAGTGGCTGTTGCGTTGCACGGAGGTGTGGGTGTGGCCCCAGCCTCGCTCTCCCTCGGCAGCTTGCCTGGAATGACCTGCAGGCCTTTGTGAAGAAGAGGATGCCAGCATCAACCTGCAGTGGGACTGACCCTCCCCAGGGTCCCGGGGGGCTCTGTGAGGGCACCCGTGTTCCTGCCCGGAGCTGGGCAGTACAGGGGCGAACCCTCTTCCTGAGTGTTTTCCTCCTCCCTCTCTTCTTCCTCCTCCTCCTCCCTCCCGCTCCCCCGCTCCAGCAGGGGTGGGGGCAGTGACTGATGTTGGGGCGGAGCTGGAGTGGCTGCGAGCCAAGGGGCTCCGAGTTCCTTGAAGAGAGTGGGGAGAGGTCTGCTTCTGGAGGGAGCCCCTGCAGGGGCTTCGCCCAGGAGACCTGGGAAGCGCGTGGGTGGCTCCCCCCCAGCTGCTGGGACGGTGCCTGGTGCGGTGCGGGGGCAGCGGACCTGGAATGCTGCCCTCCGCGTGGCCCTGCCCCCCACTTCCGCCCAGGGCATCTGGCCCACACCTGGCTTCTATTAGGAAAACCGCTGCTGGCGGCCAGGGCTGGTGTGAGCTGAGGGGCCGGCTGGGGGAGAGGCCTTGTGGGAGCCCTTCTCGTGAGATGATCCCCTTCCTGCCTGGGGCACGTGGCCAGGGGCGTGTGCTGCCCTCCAGCCAGCCTCCGCTCTTGGCCCCGGGCATCTCACCTCACCTGAGCCCAGGCCTACCCCAGGGCTGGACCTGGGGTCCTCCCTCCACTGTCTTTTTAGGGCCCTGCCCCTGGCAACCTGGGCATGGAGCGGGGTACTTGGATGGCTCCCTCCTGTTCATGCCCCAGCCTTGTTTAGGATTGGGTTTGTGTCCCAGGCATTTGGCTGTGTGACTTCCTTCCACCCTGCCCACCGTCCTAGGAAGTCAGCCCTTTGTCTGTTGTCCAGGCCACGTCAGTCCAGCTCAGGAGGTCCTGTCCCTGCTGTGGGGTCCCACAGCAGAGTGGCAGGGGTTTCGCCTGACTCCAGAACCCCCAGGCCCCTCCACTACCCCTTCGTTGTGCCAGGGCCCGGTGTGGGTCAGTTGAGGTCTTGGACCCATGGCTGTCCAGGGAAGCAGAGCCCTGAAACCAGGGTGGTACCTGGGGAGTGGCGAGCCCTTGGGGCCCTCAACAACACAGGAGGTGGCCTGTGATGAGCCCTCTGACCCATCCCTGTGCCTCCTGACTGCCCCATGTGTCAGGGCCTGGGAGGGACCCAGAGCCCAGCCAGCACTGATTGAGGCCGGCTGAGGAGGGGAGTAGGCAGGTAATAGGGGCAGGTCCCCTCACCCCATGAAGGGCCGCTCACCCTGCCCTAGGCCTGCCCTGTACAGGAAGCGTTGCCATGGTGATGGAGAGGGGATTTGGCTGCACTGCAGCTGGAATGCCGGGTATGCGTCTCCCCCTGCGCCCCTTGGCCACAGCCCTCCTGTCTCTTCCTCGGGGCCAGGTGTGGGGGGAACTTTTGACTCTCTTGGGGTTTCCCCATGAGCAGAGTGCCCGGCTGTCTGTGGGTAAAGGTTATCTCCCAGCAGGACCTGCAGCCTACCCAGCCTCTGTGGTGGAGACCCAGGCCTGGCCTGTGATGGGTCCAGAGGCAGCTCCCCACTCAGCTGCCTCCCTGGAGAAGAACAGGAGGATCTCACCAGGGTCAGCCGAGCGTGTTCCTTATTTATTTATGTGAAAGGCAGAGTTGCAGAGAGAGAGAGAGAGAGAGAGAGAGAGAGAGATCTTCCATCCACTGGTTCACTCCTCAAATGGCCACACGGCCAGAGCCAGGCTGATCTGAAGCCAGGAGCTTCTTCAGGGTCTCCCACATGGGTGCAGGGACCCAAGGACTTGAGCCATCTTCTGCTGCTTTCCCAGGCCATAGCAGAGAGCTGGATCAGAAGTGGAGCAGCCAGGGCTCGAACTGGCACCCACATGGGAAGCCGGTACGGCAGGTGCTGGCTTTACCCGCTGTATAGCACCAGCCTCGAGAGTGTTCCTTTTTGAAACTGGCCATCGTTCCTGTATGGTCTGAGCATAGAGGAGGGGGTAGGAGGCGCTCAGGGCCCTGTGGGGGTGCTGAGCTGGGTGTGCCATGGCAGGGAGTAGCTGGGTGCAGCCTGGCCTCTGGTTCAGGACGGCTGGGCTGGGTGCTGTGGGAGAGCACGCCCTGGGGTGTTTGCTGGAAGCTGGAGGCTGTCTGGGGGCAGCTGTGGTCCCATCTCTGTTGCCTGCTGGACTCCTCCCCTCTGAGCCTTAGGTCCTTCTCAGGCCGAGGTGATCCTGGTCCTCTCGCAGGTGGGCTGGGTGACTTTGGGGATGTGGCCTTCTCTGGGCCTCTGCTTCCTCCACGTGTGACAAGGGAGGCAGGGAGGCAGGCCCAGGTGAGCCCCACCTCCCCCTGCGCGGCCCACGCCCGGCTGCTGCTCGTGCCTTGGCTCAGAGGTTGCTCTCGCTGATAGCTGGTCAGTGGTGTGGGCAGCGCGTCGGCACCTCAGCCTGCGAAGGAGCTCCACTGTGGAGGCCCACGGACGCTGAGCGACGCGGGCAGTGGCGGCAGGGCTGGGGTCTGCGCCGTCTGCGTGCACACCTTGCTGCCTGCCCTCAGTGTGGCTGCTTCGTGGCCCCGGGACTGACAGGTGACGGCAGTGACTTCTCTGGGGTCCACGTCTGCCTCCCGACATGCATCACCCTGGGATGGGGACCTTCTCTGTTCCTCCTGCGTCCCTGCCCCCTAGCGTGGTGCGTGGCTCCGACGCTCGTCCTGCGAAGGACGACTGGATGGATAGCCCTGCTCGCCCAGCTGCTGGACCCCCACTCTGAGAGCTCCTCGCAGACCTGCTGGCTTGTGGGCGGCCTTGCATGTTTGTTGAGTGAATAAGTGAATGAGTGAGTGAACTGATGGTGTGTGACCAAGTTGAAAATCATCGGTTTGCTGCTTACGCAAGGGGTATTTGCATACCCACGGGAGAGCCAGAGCCCAGTGACGCTTGTGACCCACTTTGGAGTGTTGGGGGCAGGGCTGGTCAGCGGTGTGACCCTTGCCCTGACCCCACGGCCCCTCTTACGTGGAAAGGGGTATGGGGCTTAGGTTCTCAGGCTCTGGCCCCCATTTCCTGTGCCGGCCGGGAGCAGTGAGAAAAGCCCCTTGAAGGACACGACGTGGAGCCTTTCCAAGGGTCTCCCACGCTGGGGTCGGCCTCCACGGACTGGGGAGGGGCCCCCGGGCCAGCTCCTCGCCGGCTGCCTCCCTCCCTCATTCATTCCCAAGGAGATCGTGGGAAGCTTGGAGGAGGCTGGCCACGTTTGGGGTGAGCTATTTTTGGTAAAAGGGTCCTTGTCTCAGGCTCCAGGGGCCAGGGTGACTGGGAGGGAGCTGTTTGCATTTCCTCCGGCCCTCTCGGCTCCCCCCTGCCAGGGCCCAGGGGGACAGGGCTGCCGCCTGCCATGTGAGCCTCACTGTTCTCCCCGCCGGCTGCAGCCTTGCTGCTGGCAGCTCCGTGTGGTGGGAGGCCGGGCACTGCCCTGTCCCCTCCAGGACGCTCCCCAGAGCTTGGCCCCAGGCTCCCCCTCTGGCGCCCTGGCAGCATCAGGAGGCCCAGTAATCCCCGTAATCCGTGATTTGCACGGCGCTTTGCCGCAGGCCCTCTCTCTCCACACGGCCTCTCATCCGATCCTCACTTCAGCCCCAGGAAGTAGGTGGCATGGTCAGCACACGCCCCGTTCACATGCAGGAAAATGGAGGTTTCAGCAGGCGTGGGGTGCCCACAGTCACGCAGCTCTGGGCGTGAAGGCCACGGCCAGGGCCCAAGGGTGGGGACCCTCACAGAATGCCTCCTCCAGGCACCTGCAGAGGTGTGGGACAGCTGCCACTGTTAACCCACAGCTGAACGAGGCAGGGCCAGCTCCCTCGTACTAGGGAGACTGGAGCCCAGGCTGTGGGCTGGGCCAGCCTCTTGCAGAGCTGGGGCTTAGGTAGGATTTGCCCAGGGTATATACAAAACCAGCTGTCCAGGTTTTGAGTGGACGACCAGCCCGGCCCCTCCTGCCTCTGTAGGCAGCAGGATTCCCCCAACTCAGACCCGTAGTAGGGGCCTGGTGGATCAGGGCCATCTCTCGTCTCCTGCAGAGCACACAGGCCCACGAGAACAGCAGGGATGGCCAACTGGCGTGGACAGCCGCCCAGGAGCACCTCGTGTCTACTGGATTCAACCAGGTAGGGGTTGCTGCTGGGTGAGCGGGCACAGCCAGGTAGGGCCGTGCCCAGCCGTTCCAGCTTCCGCCCCAGGAGAGCAGGGGTAAGACTGCCGGGGGGCGGGGGCGCTGACACTAGTTCCAGGCCTGTCCATATACGGCCTGGCTGTGCAGCCGGGTCTCCAAGCCCCAGGGGAGCAGCGGCTCCTGAAAACTGGCAGATTCCATTTGCAATAGCTAAGCCTGACCCCGGGAGCCCTGGTGGCCCCACGGGGACCAGAGTCCATGGAGGGAACCGCCCCTGTCCCTTGTCACCTAAGGCTTCTTAAAGTGGCAGTGCCTGAAAACCCAAACTCTTTTCCTGGTGCAGCCCTCCCCCAGCCCTGTGCTGGGCCGTGCCTTCAGGCCGTGGGTTCCAGGGAGCCTCCTGGGTGGGGTGGGGGGTTGAGGGACAGGCCCCTCTGAGCCTGTTTGTGGCCTTCCCTGCAGATGCGTGAGCGGGAAGTGAAGCTCTGGGACACTCGACTCTTCTCCAGCGCCCTGGCCTCCCTCACCCTGGACACCTCACCCAGGTAGGAACTGTGGGTGCTGGGTGGGCTGGAGGCAAAGGCGCCGCTGGCACAGCCTCTGCTCCAGCCTGTCCACAAGTTGTGTGGTGCCCGAGCTGGACGGCAGGGTCTGTCCTAAAGAGACCAGCCCTGCCCTGGAGAGCTCCCGACTTCACCAGCAGGGGGTGCTAAGGCATCCCCCGAGGAGTGGGGACAAGCACAACTGACTTGCCCTGTCCAGCCCAGGCCAGCAGCGTGGACCTCAGTCGTGGGGCAGGGTCATGGCCGGCAGCTCACACAGGATGTGTTTTGGCGTCTGGTGTGAGGCTGTTGCCCACAGCTGTTGCCTGAAGCACAGGCACAATGGGTTTGTGTGTGGCTGAGGGCCCAAAGAGACCCAAGGCTGGGATAGAAGGTGGCTGCTGGGTGGATGTGGGGTGACACTGGCGGACTGGCAGGTTTGGGGGTGTACATGCAGATGGAGGTGGGCTTGAACTCCAAGGAAGTTTGTGGAACCCACTCAGCACCCAGTGCACAGCTGTCCCTGGTCTGTCCCCAAGTAGGGCTGGCACCCACACAGCTTAGTCTGTGCAGAGATGGCCTTGGCCCTCTGTGGCTCAACAGCCGCCCACCAGGAGGCCCATGGTGAGCACGTTCAGGTGGCCGTTCCTCGTGGTTCTGCGGCCGCCCACGGTGCACCTGGAGCACTGAAGCTTGGGTGCAGACTCAGCCGGGGGGGCCTAGGGCAAGGGCAGGGGTCCGGGCCTTGTTCTGAAGCCACAACTCTGACTCGGGGAGGCCACTGGGGCTTCCTCAGGCCCCTCGGGGGCCTGGGCCTAGGCTGGCTTGTCCAGCCCCTTCCCTTTCACACCTGAGGGAACTGAGGTCCAGGAGCAGCAGGGAGGGTGTCTGAGGGTGGGGAGCACTGTGGGGTCCTCCTGGGACCATTTCACAGAGTCCCCACGGAGTGCCAGTGACAGCTCCTGCCAGAGAGGAGGGCCAGGGACCCTCCTTCCTTCCTTTCCCACCTGGGGCGCAGCGGGCAGCTGGTGAGGCCGAGTGAGGTTTCACGACAGCCCAGGTCAGGGCTGTTCTCCGCGTCCTGGGGATTCAGGAGGCCCAGATGGGATCCGCCCCTGCTCAGAGGAATCAGAGCTTTGACCTCCATGTTCCACGTCCCCCACTGCAGCCCTGGCGCTGCTCTGGCATCTCCTTCCCCAAGCCAGATGCCTCCGGCACTTCCAGGGCCCCCAGCAGAGGCGTTGGCGTGAAGGGACTAGCACCAGCAATCAAGTACCCTTCCGCCCACCACTTCCTGCCTTCCAGGCTCCGCCCGCCCCGTGCTGGCCACCACCCGACACTGATCACCCCCTGCTCGGCCCCAGTGTGGCTCCTGGAGGAGTAAACGATGCCCAGACCCCACGGTGCCACTGTCCAAAGCTGACCCTGTAATTATAGCAGTTAAGAATAGCCTGGAAGGACCAATGAGGACTAGCATTTCACAAATCACTCCCAGATGGGCGGCCAAGCCAGTGTCCTGCCCTCCTTCATCCAGCCCTGGCCCCTGCCCCGCCAGGCTGGCACCCTCGGCAAAGGAGCTGGGACTCTGTGGCTTGCACAATGCTGGTAGGGGCCAAGGGCGCGTGCCAGCCTCCAGATGCTCCGAGGACCCCACCCAGATAGCGTGCAGGTGTTGCCCGTGGGCACGGCCACGATGGGAACTGGCATCTGTTGGTTCTACCGTGCTCGCTGTCTTCTGCGTCGCAGATTCCTACCTTGGGTTGAATAGAGCGGTGTGTGCTCCTAGAGCTACTGGGGTTCTGGGGTTCTTCTGGGGTTCTTCCGTCATGGGTTCCACTTCAGTTCTCCTCGTCATCTGTGGGGTGACTACGAGGATGCACTCACAGCTGGGTGAGCAGGGCTCTGGGAGCCACGCTGGCCTGGGGCTGTGGGGCCTTCCTGTCTACAAGGTGGGCGTGGGCTGATAATGAGAGGGGCCGGCAGAGCCCCATCCAGCAGACACACAGACACACCTGTCTCAGACGGCCTGCTCCGGGCCAGGAACAGGAGGGGTGGGCGTGCATGGCCTGCAGCACACGGCCTGCCACTGGAAGGACCCGGCGGTCCAGGGCTGCCGCGTGCCCATGTCTGGGCCCTGGCTGGAGCCCGGGCGGGTCAAAGCAGTATCTTGAACCCTGACTCGCCCTCACCCTCAGTCCCGTCCTCCTGGACGGTCCAAGTGCTTTGCCTAGGATGGCCCTTCCCCCACCCCCACCCCGCCTCCTGCCGACACACCAGGCCAGGTTTGCTTTGCAGCGAAAACATTTACTCAGCAGCCAACGCCGGCTCTCGGCAGTGGCCCACAGGCCCACAAAGGCCCCTTTGACAGGGCTGCGAGGGGGAGGGCGGCTCTGGCCGTGCTGCTCCCCTAATGGGAGCCAGGCCTACAGGAAATCCACCTGGGCTGCAGCCGCTGCGCCTGGGGAGGAAGGGGCCCCGCCCAGGCCCACTGCCACCACCCACTGCCCGCATGACCTACCGCCGCCGCCTCCTCCTCCGTTGCCAGAGCCCTCGGCAGCCGCTAATTGAATCCAGAGCCTCGCGTGGCCGGGCCTGACTCGGCGCTGACATCAACACCCGAGCTGTGGGGCCTGCCCCCCAGGCCTGGGACTGCTTCCTTCCCGCCAGGGTGAGGTCAGGGCCTGGGGCTGTCACCCAGAGGACATGGGCATGGGGCCCTGCCCAGCTCCCTGTAGGTAAAGGTGCTGTGCGTCCATCCCCAGCCCAAGCTTCCTGTACCCATTCCAGGCCACAGCCACACTTGGCATCCCTGGCTCTGCCCCCACCCCTGCCTGCGGCCTTCCTGGAAGACACTCCTGCTTCCGGGGTTTCCAGAAGGCCTGGGCACGTCCCTAGTGCAGGGGGTGAAGGAGCATCACGAGGCCAGCAACCCAGCGCCATCTGCAAGCCGCACAGCCGGTGGCCTGGTCCCTGAGCCTGCTGACAGCTCCTCCTCCCCTCCAGGAGACTTCCTCTGGTGACCCACACCTCCCACCCCAGCAAGGCCCTCCTTCACAGCGGGGTCACGAGGCGCAGCGGCCTGCAGGCACCCCAGTCGAGGCAGGGCGCACCAGCCAGGTCAGGGCACCTAGGAGGGCTCTCTGCTGGGAGAGGCCCTCAGGCCATGCGCAGCCCTACCAGGCCTGATGCCCGCCCTGCACCCGGGCCGGGTGCACCTGGGAGCTGAGCCCGAGACACTGGTTTCATTTTATCTTTTATTTTTCTTACAAAAGGCCTTCATATCATCGTTTGTCTTACAAAAACCAAAGTCCTTGTCTCTGAGTTTAAAAAACGTTTTCCCAGAATAAATGGGAAAGGATCTCCTATAAATATGTTTTAGAAAACAAAACAACGAAAGGAAAACAAAGTGTTCCTAAAGCATCTTTCTTTCCAGTTTCTTTTGTGCCTGCGCTTCTTGGGGCTGAGGCTGGGGGCCCCAGCCCCGGCCCTCACTCTGCTCTTTCTGGGGGTTTCCTTCACTGCCCCCAGAATCTCCACGGGTAGGGGAGCCCAGCAGGGCCCAGCCTGTGTTACCAGCACGTGGCTGGACCCGCCACACCCCTGGAACGCCCAGTGCAGAGGGTGGGGCAGACTCCACCCCAGCAGATACTCGGGTTGGGGGAGCTTGGAGCTCATCTCCCGGGACACAGCCTCCCGCAGGTGAGGTGCCAAGGGGACCGACTGCGGTCACACAGCCCCACCCTCCATGTGTCCCAGTGGCAGGGACTGAGAATTTCCTTGTGGCAGCAGGAGGCGCAGGCCAAGAGCCCAGCCCTGGCTGCCCCTCACTGCCGGACTTAGATGTAGGGCTTGGCAGGCAAGGACCCCTGGGGGCTGGGCCCCATGTACCCCATGAGTGGCACTTCACACTCGGGTCCGTTGGACAGGGCCTCCCCAGTGCCCTCCGTTGCCTTGGGTCCTGGCTCCAAGGGGGCCTTCACTCCCTCCAGCTCCAGGGGCCCAGCCCCTGGCCCTACCTGCCCTTTGCCCTGAGCCGCCGCTGCCCGCCCACGCCGCACGCAGTAGGCCACCCCTACGGCGGCCAGCGCGGCCAAGAGCACAGCGGCCAGGGCGGGCGCGATGAGGAGTGGCAGGTTGCCCTCTCGGGCCTGGGTGACAGGGGAGTGGTTGGAGCGAACGGCCTGGGGGGTGCGGGCCTCCCCGCAGGCCTCCTCCCCCTCGGGCACCCGCCCAGCTCCCAGGGGCGTGACACAGATGGAGTAGGTGGCGTTGGGCCGCAGCTGAGTGACGGTGTACTCAGAGAGCGAGGCGGGCAGCCGCAGTGTCACCAGTCGCTTGTCCGGGCCCGACAGGTTGCGGTAGGTGAGCCGGAGACTCCTGAGCTGCGCAGAGCTGCCCTGCAGGTAGCGCTGCAGTCCCACGCGCAAGGAGGTGGGGCTCACGGGCTCAATGCCCAGGGGCACAGGCTGGGGGCGCCTCGGCACGGCTGGCGTGGGGCTGGGCCACGTCCCCTGCCCTGCCCGGCTCTCGCAGTACAGGCCCGTGAAGCCCTCTGCGCACAGGCACTCCAGGTGGTACTGCGGCCCCAAGCGGCAGGTGCCCCCGTTGAGGCAGGTGGATGCCGGGCAGTCCTGGGGCCAGGGTTCAGGTTCCACAGTCGGCAGGGCAGTGGACGGTAGGCTGGGGGCCTCGGTGGCTGGTTCTGTGGAACTGAGCCAGGTGGGAGCTGGGCTGGAAGGCGAGAGCGTGGGCTCCCACGCTGCAGGCCTCGTGGTGGGGGCTGTGGCTGTGGTGGTGGTGGCCGGGCAGCCAAAGTCGGCATAGTCGAGCTCCAGGAGCAGCCGGCCAGCGTTCTTTGGCGGGAAGTGGCAGCGGGTCTCCTCGGGGCTGGCCAGCGTGACACGGCTCTCCCGCACCCAGGAGCCGAACCAGCTCAAGGGGCACACGCAGTTGAAGGGGTTGCGGGCAGCTGCCAGGAGCCGCAGGCGGGGGAAGAGGCCTGAGAGGTCACTCGGCAGGGCCTGCAGGCTCAAGTTGCTCAGGTCCAGCTCCTGCAGGGCGGCCAGGCCAGCCAGGTCCTCGGCGCGCAGCTGGGCGATGCGGGTGTTGCCGGCCAGCCGCAGGCGCGTGAGGCCCCGCAGGGCTCGGATCACAGGGGGCAAGTGCTCCAGCTGGTTGTCAGACACATCCAGGTCGTGGAGGTTGCGCAGGCGGCCAAAGAGCCCCTCATCCAGCTGCCGCAGCCCCAGCCCGGCCAGCCGCAGCGCCTCCACGTTGGCAGCGTCCAGGGTCCCGGGCCCCAGGGCTGGGAGGCTGTTGTGGCTGAGGTCCAGCAGCAGCAGGCGGGGCAGGCGCAGGGGGGGCAGTGCCCGCAGCTCGTTGTCCTGCAGCTTGAGCTCCAGGAGGCGGTCCAGGGCGTCGAAGGCGCCCGGCTGGATGTGGCGGATGCGGTTCTTGCCCAGGTAGAGGCGCTCGAGGCGCCGCAGGCCGCGGAAGGTCTCGTTGGTGATCTCTCGGAGCTTGTTGGCCGTCAGGTCCAGGTTGCTGAGATTGGCAAGCGGCTGGAAGACGCCACCAGGCAGGCTGGCGATCTGGTTCTGCGATAGGTCCAGGAGCTGCAGGCCCGGCAGGCCGGCAAAGCTGCCCGCATCGAGTGTGGTGATGCCGTTCTCAAAGATGTACAGGTCGGCCGTGTCAGGTGGCACGTCCTGGGGCACTGTGGCTCCTTGGCGGGCAGTGCAGAAGACCGTCTGTGGCTGATTGCACTGGCAGCCCAGAGGGCAGCCCTGCACCCCAGGGCCCGGGGCCAGCAGCAGGAGCAGCAGCAGGGGCAGCGGTGGCAGGGGGATCCTGGAGCACATCTTCCTCCCTGGGAGCAGAGGAGGCAGACAGGAGACCATGAGTCAGGACGCTCGAGGGCAGCTTCCCGCCCCCAGTGCACAGAGCCCAGCAGCTGTGAGTCAGGCCCTCAGTGCCCCCAGCCCGGTTCCCGTCTCAGCCCTGTCGCCTGCCCTCATGTGACTTTGATGCTGTGATGGGGTGCTGCGTGCAGAGGTCAGCACAGGGCCCAGCGGCACCTGGGCGCTCAGCCACTGTGTGCTGCTTCCCCGTCCTGAACTCCAGGCCCTCTCGCCTCTGCCTGGAAGGGGAAGGAGGGAGAATCACGGGTCCTGGAGCAGCAGCCCCTCCCTGCGTCTGGGAGAGACGGGGCGGGCGGGCAGGCGGCCCGGGTGCGTAAGCAGAGAAGCTGGCTGCCCCAGGCCGCGGCCCCTGCCGCCACGCTCCACGGCCCTCCCTCCTCCTGGTAAGGGGAGACCGCAGCGGGAAGACTTCACATGGAAACTATGGGATCGGTGTTTTTCCACTTGTGGAGTCAGACCTGCCCAGGGCAGGGGCTGTGGGCCGCCAGGATGTGGCCGGCGAGAAGGTTCTTGGAGGAGGGGCAGAGGCTGGCGGGAGATGCTGGCCCCATGTCCCCATCCCAGGCCGGGGAGTGGGCAGGCAAGAGGCCCTGGTCCTCCCATCTCCCCTTTTCTGAGGCGTGATGACAACCAGAGGGGAAGGGTTCGCGGGGCTCAGGCGGGGGACACCGCCGTGGGCCCTTCCCTCCCCTCACATGGCTCAGCGTCTACTGTGGGCCAGGCGCCAGGGAAGGGGAGCAGAGCCGCCCCGCTGCAGTGACCTGGGTGAGACCACGTGGTGGCTGTGCCAGCACCGGGCCAGGATTCCAGCATGTCAGTCCCCCACTGCCATTTCGGGAGACACGGTTCTTCCTAGTCTCCGGCCACAGAGGAGGTGCAGGCACAGGGACACTACCATCACAGGACCCTGCCTCACCTCCGTTCCCAGCCACCCTGGGCCCCCGGCTCTTTGCTCTATATCACTTAGGCTCCTGGGGGAAGCAGCCCTTTGAAACCCCCAGGAGGTCCCTGATCTCAAACTGGTGCCAGCCTGTCCCGGGGAGGTGGCCCTGCCCAGGGGCCAGCACCCCTCCTCCCCCTGCCTGCTGCTCACACAAGGGCCTTTTGTGCTGCAGCTTGGCCTACCCTTCCCCCACAGTGGCTGTCCAGGTAACAGGACCCCAACCCAGCCCAGTTCTGCCCCACTGCCCCTGGCTACGGAGAGGAGCCATCCATGGCTCCCCTCCCCAGTCCCAGTGGCTCTTGGAATGGGAAGAGGAGGAGGAGGAGGTCTCAGAACTGACCAGACAAGGCTGTGGGGTCTTAGGCCAGCTCACCCAGGTTGGGCTGCACAGGCCCTGGCCACCTGCAACATCCCCCCCGCCCCCCGTAGGGAAGTGGCCTTTCTCAGGAGGCTCCGACCCTCACCGGTTAGCAGTGATGAATGCCCCTTGGAAGCCCCCCACCGGGATCCTCTCCCAGAGGCAGGATCCTGGCTGTGGGTCACCAGAGCTGCTGTCTGATGAGTGAACTGGCCCAGGCAACCCTGGCTCTTCCATATGCACACATCCCTTGTCTGATGACCTAAGGCCCTGTGTGCCACACCCCTTGCCTCCTCCCCAGGGGACCACTCCACCCTCACTGACTCAGAGGGCAGTGGGTAGGGCCAGCCTCTAGATGTGACCCCCCCACACCCCACACCCACACAGAGGGTGAGGACACCTCCCCTGAATCAGGCCTCCCAGCGGGGTCAGGTGGGAGGGGACCCTCCACGTGGCCCGCCTGGCCACCACTGCAGTAGCAGCTCCCCTGGGCCTCACAGAAGGCCTGGTTAAGAGCTACTCCAGGCCAGCAGCCCTGGGCTCAGAGGTGTCCAAGCTGTGCGGCTGCAGAGGGCGGTGTGGCTCTCAGCGCCTGTTTCTCCTACATCCCCAGGACATTTCAGGGCTGGGGCGCACGCTGTGGGGATGCTCCACTTCTGACTGGGGAGGAGGACCGGCTGTGGGCTCTGGGTTCCTGATCCACTGGACCTTTAACCAGCGGGACGCTGTGGTTCTCTCTGGCCACAAGGTGGCCATCTGGTCAGCAGGTAGGAAGCTATGAGAGGGCTGGGTCAGGTCCAGAGGGACCCGGTGTTAGGCTTAAGACACTGGCTGCAGGCAGCTCTAACTTCCTCTCACCCTTGGCGATGCAGTAGTGAGCTCCTGTGCCTGAGCCCCACCCCACCCAGCATGGGGAGACGGAGGCAGGAGCGGAGGCAGGAGCGGGGACGGGGGCGTCAGAAACCCTGAGGATTGTTTGCAAGCCACAGGCTGCAGCCCCAGAGGCACCATCATGGAGCTGTCAGTGCCCAGAGGAAACTGGTCCTGGTGGGAACCAGAAGAGGCTCAGGTGACCCGTGGACCGGTCTAGTGGAGGGAGGCAGGCCAATGGCTGCCCCCAGATTCCCAAGTCCTTTACTTAACCGTGGGCCTCAGCTGCTGACCTGCAGAGTTGGGCTTAAGTAACCCTGCCGCCTCAGCCTCCAGAGCTGAGGTTTTTGTTCTGTTTTTCAAACAGGGAAGATACCGGTCTGGGGTCTGGGCGCAGGTCTCCCTGGGGGGCACTGCTGTGCTGTGCTAACCGACCCAGCCTGCACTTTGATATTTGATCTGCTGAGCCCATAGTCCTTTTCCTACCCAGAGGCTGTGGGAGGGTCCTGGAGGCAGCCTGGCTCTGCCTAGACCCCTGGGCTCTGCTGCCAGCCAGCCGCGCCTGCCAGCACACGGTAGCTGCATAGCTCTGCCCGGCCCCAGGGTTCTCAGGTGGCTGCGTCGTGGGGCTTCTCATGGTGGCTGTGTCACAGGGTGGTTCAGTTTGTACTTGGAGCACATGCTAAGTGGTCAGTAAACATCAGCTCCTCAGGGTGTTCCCCGTAAAGCCTACCCTCTCGGACGCGAACACGCCACTGGGGGAGAGGGGCTTCCCAGATAGGAAGCCCCAGGCTCTGGGCTCGGGCCTCCACACCCAGGGTGGTTGGAAAGTGGGGGTGGGGTGTCTTGAGTCCTGGAAGGGGGTGTGTGGGGTGAGCTGTGCTTTGGCCAGCTCCCTGCAGCACATGACCTCCAGGAGGGGCTCCATGAGTAAGGAAGGCCAAGGGCACCGTCATCCCAGCTCTCGGGGGGACTGGAGTGCCCCCACCCTCCACTGCACATTGTGCAGCACACTGTGGGCACCCGTTCACACCCATGCCTGGGTCAGGCGAGGATGGGTGAGTTGGGGCGTGGAGCTGTTGTAGAAGCTGGGCATTGGGTGACCCTCAGCCAACGCATCTCACACTCCTGGGGAAGGCCACATGCCTGGCTGGGTGAGGGGACAGACTTGGCCAGACGCACAGGCCCACACACCCCTTCCTGTGCTGGATGCTTCCAAGAGGGTGCAGGGGACAGGCTCTGTGGATCTGAGCCTCTGGCTCCCAGCACTGGCCCGCCTGGGCCCTGCACTGCCGGCCGGGCCTGGCAGCAGCCCAGCCCCAGGAGTTTGCCAACCCCCGAGGCGGGCGGGACTGTGCCGGCGGCCAGGACGGCTGGCTCCAGTTTTGCTGACGTGTCCAAGGAGGCTCGGGGCTTTTGACAGGGTCCACCTCATCTCCCTTTCCCTGGGACACAGCAGCCCCCAGCCCAGCACAGCAGGGGTCAGTGGTATCTGTGCTGGGCCCTCACAGAGGTTCCTCAGGTTCCTTGGAGGCTGCCAGAGTAAGCCCCATCTCCGGGGGGAGGGGGGGTCCTAGCCCTGCTGGGGATTAAGCCAGGGGTCCCCACTGGTGTTGCCTCTCATCTGGCTCCATCTGCCACCCCAGTCACTTCACTCTACAGGGAACGTGGCAGCAAGGGGTTCAGTCAGAGACCCACTCGCTTTGCACCTCACCCAGGCTCCATCTGTGACCTTGAGGGCTTCCCAGCCCCAGCCATCCATCAGAATCACCCAGGAAGCTTTTTAAAAATCCTGATTCCCTGGGCCTCACCCAATTGAAAAGACCAAACAAGTGATTTTGGGAAAAGCTCCTCCACCCAGCCAGGGCCCAGAACACTGGGGCTACTGAGGGAACAGGCCAGAGGTCAGCGGGTCTCCCCACCCAGGGAGGGAGCAGGTGTGGACTGACTAGCAGCTGGGCCCTTCTCTGCCTCCCTCCCCCACCCAGGAAGCTGGCCTGCCCCAGGTGTGGGGTGACCTGGCAGCCACCAGACCTGTCAGTCCAGCACAGGAGACCCGTGACTAAGGCCAGTCTGAGGCTCCCGGGTGCCCTCGGGGCAGTGGGAAGTCCCATCTGTCAGGAGAGGGGTCATCTGGCAGAAGACACCTGTGGCCCCAGGGAGCTATGTGGTGGCTGCGGCCCAGCTAAAAGTGGGCCAGTCCAGGTGCCACTGTTGGCACGCGGCAGGTGTGATGCCACTGGGCTGGACCCAGACACCTGGCCTCCTCGCCACCCTGTCCCCACCCACGGCCAAGCACCCAGCTAGTAAGGCCCTAACCCTGCAATTAACCCTGAATTTGCCAGCAAAACACCTTAGTCACCAGGGGAGCTGCCAGCTCCAAGCCACCTGGGCCCAGAAGGGCTCTTGTCTCTTTTACAAAAGCTCACTGCACCCTGCAGCCCACCGCTCACTCAACTCAGGGTTTTTGGCCACTCGGGCAGAAGCAGGCCTTGCTGGGTGTGTGAGCTGATCGATGGGTCGGTGAGCCCTGGTCTGAGACACGACCCTGCCCCCCACAGCCTGCACTGCTGCCCAGCCAGGCTCAGGGCCCAGGGCCCAGGGCCAGGGCCAGCAGAGGCCCCAAAGACTGCCCCAGCCCCTCCTCAGTGTAAGCCAGCTCCCTCCTCCCTCCTTAATTAAATCTCTCAGGCAGCCTCCAGGAATGTCAGAGCCTTATTGCATTCCCCAGGAGTCCAGTGGGGGCTGTCCGCAGCCTTGGAAAAGAATTGGTCCCTTGCCTTCCCCCACCCCAAAACCCCCAAGCCCCCCAAAACCGAGGTGGCCTGAAGGAGCCTCCTGCAGCCTCCTCACACCCAGCGTAGCTGGAATGAGGAAAAGCGGGGGAGGCCGGAGGGCCTGGACGGTGAGGGAGGGAAATCAACCAGGCTGACTCTGGAATGTGGAAACCGATAAAAGGAAGGAGGCTGCGCGGCTGCCCCTCCCGGTGCAGGGCTCCCCAAGCACCCCCGCCCACCCCCAAACAGTTCTGCTGCAGTCACGTGCCCAGACACACGCCCACGCCAGACACACGCCCACTGGCCGCGCTCTGGCACAGGCGCGCACGCCTGCACACACACACACACACACACACACACACAATCTCTCTCTCTCCCCCACCCTCCCCTTCTCCGAGCACTCACGCAAATTCCACAGCCGTGAGGGGAGCTGGCTTTCTTGGCAGTGCAGAGCCTTGGGCTCCCCAGTCTAAGGAGGGGCTCCGAGGAGAGCCAAGCGGCGCTCCTGAAGGGGTCACTAACCCGGGGAGGTAGCCTTGCTGCCCTCCCCATGAGCCTGGAGCCTGGCGTTGGCCGGGGACGCCTCCGCTCAGAGCGGAGCTGTTTGGCTGGCCTAAGGGGCAGCTACCTCCTGGGCCCAGCTGGAGCCCTGCTTCCCTTGTTGGTAGGGCTGTCTCGCTCAGTAGTGGGGTGCACTTGAAAAGTCCCTCCAGGGACTTAATTCTCTTAGCCTTAACTCTCTTGTCCCAGCTCCGCCGCCCACCCCAGGGCTGCTGGTGTGGGTGTCAGGGGCAGCAGCTGGACCCATCACACCCCTCTCCTGCCCTGAGGGGCCTTCCTGGAGTGAGCTCAGATCTGGGCGGTGTGTAAGGCACCCCTCTCCCATATCCAGAGTGCGAAGAGTGGCGCCACGGGATGGTAGTCGGCCACCCCACCCCCATGTGACCCTCTGGACCCACAGGTCTCTAATCTGCAGCAGTGGGGACAGGCAGTGCCCGGGCCCCCAGGCTGGCACGTGGGTGCTGGTCCTCCCTTGCCGGGCTGGGAGAGGCAAGATAATGGCCTGGAGGGGATCCAGCGGGGCTGCTCATTTCCAGAGCCCTCTTCCTGCCTCTGACACTCTGTTTACAGAAGCTCGGGCCGATTCCCCAGGGAGAAGACAGTAAACTCTGGGGACTGCAGGCCCCTCCCCCACCCCCGGCCCCAGCTCTGCGGGGCCAGCTCCCATGGACCCTGCACGGGGGCACCAGCCTGCCCACCTCTCCATGCATGGACACCCTGGCCCAACCTTGTCAGAAGGGACCTTTGAGCTTGGTCCTGTCCACAGTTGAGGAGGCTCTTGTCCTGACGGATGGGGACCGTGGGTCACGGTGTCTTGGTGCCTTCCTCCAAGCCAGGGGAACAGCCAGACCTCCGGGGCCTCTACCCAGCAGATCCACCTCTGGGCGCCAGCAGGAGAGGCGGTCAGTGGCCCTAGCGTGGTAATTGTTAACCAGCGGGGGTGAGGCAGAGCGGCTGGCACCAATGGGCAGGCTTGTCAGTGACCACAGGGTACCCCAGCAGTCCTCGGGCCCCTGTGCTGCCAGCCCAGGGACACAAAGGACTAGGCTGGTTCCAGGCCGCTAGGTTCATAAGCCAACCCAAGCGAAGCCCCTGCTCCAGCACTGGCAGAGAGGGGTCACCCGGACGCCTGCAGCCCTGAGGGCCCCTGTTCAACCGCGCTCCCTCCAACCTGGGCGACGGCATCAGATACCTGCCGGCCTTCCTGCCCCTCCCGGGGGCTGCACGTTTGCGGCCCCCTCCTCTGTTCTGAGTGACAGGGGTCCAGAGGACTCTGGGCAGCTTGCTCTTGCCAGGACCCCCGGACAGTCTGACCCCAGGAGGGAAAAGTGACCCAAGACTGCGGCTTCGCCATCCCCTCAAAGAGGTCTGATTCATAAAACGGGTCCTGCCGGAGGGCCCAGCCGTGGGAGGAGGAAGCGAGGGAGGGGGTGTTTATTTTGTCTGCTCGCAGCCTTGCGGGCCGGTAAGCCGCGGACACGCACACCCTGGCCGGCCGTGGGGCGCCCCGGGACGGCCAGGGCAAGCGCACAGGGGCGGCGCGCGCGCCCGGGTCCGCGCAGGTGGCTGTGCAGGACTGGGGCCGGGGTCCCGCCCTAGGTGCGTGTGCGTGTACGTGTGCGCGCGGGGGGTCCGCGCGTGACTGTCGCGTTCCCGGCGTCCCCGCCCGCAGCCGCCCGGCCCCGCAGACACTCACCACGCAGCAGCGGCGGCGGGAGCCGGGCGGGGTGGCCGCGGCCTCAGTTCTTCCGGGCCAGCCGGGCCCGAGGGGTCCGGGGTCCCGAGGTAGCCGCGCTCGCGTCTCCCCGCCCCGGGCTCGGGCTCCGGAGTCATCCCGCCGGGGGCGGGTCGCGCCTTAAGAGCCGGGAGGCGGGGCCCGCCGCGAGCGGGGGCGGGGCCTCCACGCATTGGCCGGGGAGTGGGCAGGGCTTTGCCTAGGCCCCGCCCCCTCCCCGCGGACGGGGGTCATTGGGCCGGGCTGGCCTGGTCCTCACCCCGCCATCTCCTGAGCCCGGTGAGAAGAATCTGGCCTGGCCTGGTGGTCCTGGTCGCGAGTCTGGAGTCCCGGGCTCCAGTCTGCCTGCCGCTGGTTAGCTGAGTGACAGCGGGAGGGTTTCTGCGTTGGTGTGAGGAGCAAGTAGATGCTGAGCGCAATGAAGAGTCACGGCCCAGGGAGGTGCAGGCAGGTGATCACGGCGGGGCTCAGGCACCTGAATTTTTAGGGGAAACCTCTCTGCGTGTTACTGTTGGTAGCTGACCCCGATTTCAGGAACTCCTGGGCCGGCCTCTAAGCCCACCTAGGCCCACGCCTGGGTTTGGGGTCCTCGTAGCCAGGAGGCAGGAGACTGCAACGCAGTAAGGGAGGTGACTGCACAGGACCTGCAGTTCCTGGCAGCTTCAAGTTCAGATTGTGCCCAGGGGGTGGGGCCTGGGCTGCAGTTGACAGGAGCCCATCATCGGGCAGTAAGGGCATGTGCCAGGGGCTGGACTAGCCCATAAAAATCCCCTGCCTTAGACGATTCCAGGAAAATGCTCTGCTGCCCCTCCCCCCAGCACGCACGCACACACACACATACACACACACGCACACCCCTGTCTGCTCATATTTGTGGTCAGTCAAGCCTCAGAGCCTTTGGGGACCCAGCTTGGCTCCCGACTTCCGGAGAGCTCTAGATACTTGTACCCCCCCCCCCCCAGCCGGCCAGCAGCCAGGGTTTTGGCTGGGCCTGCTCCCATCTTTGGGTGCCCAGGAGGCTAGGCCGCAGCGGGGGGTGGGTGGGGGGGAGGCGCTGCATGGTCCCTGGAGAACTCTGCTGCTTCTAGAATTCAGGATGGCCTCTCTCCAGCTGTCCTGAAGGCGCTAAGGGGGGTCTGGCTGGGATGGTCACCTTCTAGGTGACCCCTCCCCAGGACAGGGGGCTCCACCCCTCCTGGATTGGAGCCTGTGCCTTGCCAGTGAGTTTCCTTCGGTCTGTGTGAGGGTTTCTAAACCTTTGAAGCCATTGCCAACCTTGAAACATTAGGTGGTTTCACATTGTGTTGAACCAGAAGTCTTGGCTAAGGCTGGGTGGGAACTGCCCTCTCTGGGTCAGGGTCCGGCTTCCAGGTCAGCCCAGGCCCCACCACTCCCTGTTGTCTTTCCCACTCACACGAGGTTCTAGACTGGTCCCGAGCAATGTGAGTTTGGTCAGTGCCGCGTGGCTGCTGGTGAGGTGAACCCGTGCCACATGTCCTCTGAAGCCATCGAAGCACCAGTTGCCTCACTTTCCCCGGGACACAGGACATCCCTGCCGGCCCGGGAGCCTTGCACCTTTGTGGCCAGTTCTCGCTGATGGAGACACCCCGTTGGCGAGAGTCTCCACCTCCGGTCCTGCACCCTGGGTTCACACCACCCCACCCACACAGAAGCTCAAGGGGCGCTTCCAGGGGACCCCTCTCCAGGTTGTCCAGCCTTGCCTGGCGCGGTTTCAAGGAGTCACCTCCTGCTCTTGTAAGCTGGTTCCCAGGAACTTCTGTGGGGGGTGCAGCAGCCTGGATGACGGGCAGATCCGAGGGGCCCAGGCTGCTCCGGACCGGGGGCAATGCCGGGGGTCTGGGCAGGAGGGAGGAGCCAGTGAGGTAGCCTTGAAGCTGCTTTCCCAGCAGGTGTGCTGCAGGCCCTCCACAGCTCACCAGCGGCAGGAGTGTTATCGGGGGGTTGGCACCCCCACCCCTCACAGGGCTGCCCCCCCCATGCACGCCATGGCAGCACCAGCGCTCACCACCGCTGGCTCCGTGCCAGGTTGGGACTCACGTGCTGCATTCTAGACCCAGATCCGGCTTGGCTGTCTTTATAAGGCCTGGGGTCAGGCCCGTGCCAGCCTCTGGCCAGCCCTTGACGCTGGGTGCCGTGACCCCGTGTCCTGACCCGTGCCATGTTGTGGAGGGCAGGGTGCTCCCACCTGGCAGAGCTGCCCAGATGGCTCTCAGGGAGGCGGTCAGGAAGACTGGCCTGACCTGTCCGAGGAGGTGGCCCTGCCCTCTATGACTTCCTGCCCTGCGCCCCCGGCTCCTGAGTCAGTGACCAGCTAGGGCTGATGGGTCAGGGTGAGAGGAGGCTGGACGGGTGAGCTGTCCACGCTGGGATGGACCCAGCTAGGCGCCAAGGCAACAGAGAGACCACAGGAGCCCCTACCCAGCCCACTGACTTATTCCTAGCCTCTGCCCTGAGCCCTATGGGATGGCCTGCTCTCACTCTGCTAACCTGGCCCCACACAGCGGTCCTCACGTGCCCTGCTCAGTGCCCATCTGTTCCCATCCCCCATGCTTGAGGTCACCACCAGCTTTCCCTTGCTCGTCCACCTGAGACCCAGCTCTCCTGGTGCACCAGGTCCCAGTCCTTCAGGCCTCTCCTGGTGCAGCCCTAAACTCTGCCCCTCAGCCTGGCTGCCCAGAGCACCAGGCTCATCGTCCCTGCTGCTCCTGGGTGGGCTTTGCGCTTCCCTGCCTCGGCACCGTGGCATAGGCTGCTCTCCACTGGACTCCGTCCCTGTGATGTGTTTGCTTTCTCCATTGCCTTAGGATCATAGGGAGCACAACCCACACAATGGGCAAGCCAAGGCCATGTCCCGCAGCCCTCCCTCACTGCATGCTTTCAGAGACCCTCTTCAGTGTTCAGTATCTGTGGGATTATATCCGCTTCTTGCACAGGCTGTTAGCTCCTTGAGGACAGGTGGGGTCTTTTGTACTCACCTCTGGTAACTGCTGCAGCCCGAGCCAAGGGCTAGGTAGACGCTGGCTGGTGAAAGGAATGAGTGAGTAAGTGCTGGTGGGGGCCTGCTTCTCTCCCTGCCTTTTGGTGCCAGCATCAGTGTGTGGGGCACTTGAGGTCAGACTGTGCCTGTGTCCCTCATCCCCCCACCGCCCCCACTGCCACCACAGCCAGGTGGAGAATGCCAGTGCGGAGCCCAGCTCACCATGCTGGGCCCGAGGTAATTAGAGGCCTGTGTTACTCACAGGTGACCAGCCCAGAACACTCCAGGAAGTGGTGGAGACACCCAGAACCCCACCCAGCTTCCCAGTCCGTTCTGCGGCTCCTGGGGGGCCAGGGGGAGAAAGACTGGTGGGCGGCAGGGGGAGCTGGGTGCCTTGTCTCCTGGGTGAAGATAGAGCCGCTGCCGCAGCCGGGCAACCTCTGACCACTGGGCCCCCAGTGGTGACAGGCTTGTGTTTGAGAATGAGTGTTGGTGTCAGGGTGGGAGCCCAGGCTCAAGGGTCCCTAGGAACAAGAAACCAAGAGCAGAAGGGGGCCCCTGTCAGAGCTCTGAGCCCTGCCATTGTCCCCCTCACAGGGCTGGGGGCTAGCAGGTGGCCTCTGCAGGGCCCGGGGTTGGGGGCTGGCCCTCCCAGCCTGCCCTCTGCCTTCCCAGCCATCACCCCTTCTGCCCTAGTTACAGAAGGGACGGGAGGAACCTGCCAGCTGAGCCTACAAGGCCAGCAGCGGGAGGAGCCCCCGTCCCTGGGCACCTCGCTCGGGCTTGGGCACAAGTCTGTGTGGAGGGGGAGGGGGGCCTCTGAGAGCACGGGGACAGTCGGTGGCCACACACATTAGTGCAGAGCCGGAGTGGCCGCCCCCTGCCGTGCAGGGCAACCCTGGCTGAGGATGCAGAGAACCTACAGTGCTCCCACCAGCCCCCTGCTCCTCCCAGGCACCACTGGGCTGAGGTCCCGGAGATGCGTGGGGCAGGAGTTGGGCCTGCACCCAGGCGCTGCAGAAGTCCTGCAGTGAGCAGGGGGCAGCTTGAGGGTCTGGGGAAGGCCCACTGGGTGTGGGCTTGTGCTCCTGGGTGGCCAGCAGAGGGACAGGAGGCAGGGCACCTGCAGGACCAGGCTGGACACAGCGGAAGGGCCTGAGTGGCTCCTGTCACCGTGGCAGCTTCCGCAGCCCCAGCCCAGGATCCCAAAGTCCACAGGCTTCCGTTTGCCCCTTATCTGCCATCCCTTCCATGGCCCTCTGTCTCCAGGTCTCTGATGCCTCTGCTGGACCCAGATTCAGGCCTGCTGGTCCTGGCAGGAAAGGTGAGCAAGAGCCCCCTCCTCACATCTGCCGCCCAGAGCCCGGTGCAGGGCTGTGCCGCCCTTGCCATCCCCTGAGAGGGGCTGGAGCAGAGCAGCCGAGAGCGCAGGCTGCTGCCCCAGTCCACTGGGAGGCACGGCTTCCCGCAGGGCCTCGGGGCCTTCACCCAGATGGCCCAGCTGCCTGTAGCTCCCCTGGAACGCCGGCCTGAGCGGAGGGAGAACTGCATTGCGTAGACCCCTGGCGCTCGCTGTGTCTGATGAGCGGCAATGAGCGAAGGGTGCCAGGGCTCAGCTCAGTGCCCAGCAGGTGTGAGCACTGTGGCTGCCTTGCTCCTGTCCCGGGGTCCTGGGGCGGAGCAGGGGCCACTGGTGCTGGACCCGAGCCCCGGGCGCGGTCAGTGAGCAGCGCTGCGGCTGGCCTCATTGCAGGGCGAGAGTCAGCTGTACTGCTACGAGACAGCCCCTCGGCAGCCGGCCCTGAGCCCAGGTGAGCCCTGCCCTCCTGGCCCCTTGCTCTCCTCCACCCCTGCCCCCGCCCCCGCCTGCCACTGACTGCCCTCCATGGGGTCCTGACAGTGAACCAGTGCATCCTGGAGAATGTTCTGCAGGGGGCCGCCCTCGTGCCCCGGCGGGCGCTGGCCGTCATGAGCTGCGAGGTGCTGCGTGTCCTGCAGCTGAGCGACACTGCCATTGTCCCCGTCAGCTACCATGTGCCCCGCAAGGTGAGGGGGCCCGGCTGGGAGGCTGGGGTGCCTGGGGGACCTGGGCCTCACCGGCTGCCTGCTTGTCTGCCGCCAGACCGTGGAGTTTCATGAGGACCTGTTCCCGGACACTGCTGGCTGTGTGCCCGCCTCCGACTCCCATGCCTGGTGGACTGGGAGCAACCAGCAGGTAGGGCCGAGGCCTGGCTCCCTGCTCCCTCAGCCCAGCTGTGTCCAAGTCACCTGGGCCTGTCTGTGTGCCCCGTGTTTACCCAGTCGACCCCTCCAGGGGACCCCTTCTGACCCGGAGGCCCAGGCCTCCCGCCACCTCAACTGGCAGCCTCCCCACAGGTACAGAAAGTCAGCCTCGACCCAGCCCGCCGGCCCCACCCCAGCTTCACTTCCTGCCTGGTGCCTGCTTTGGAGCCCCACCTTGGCACGGCCCAGCCTGTAGAGACCCCTGTGGACGATGCTGACCCCAGCGTAAGTAGCAGGCTGATGCCCAGAGTCCTGTGGGCCGGCAGGTTGTCCCAGTTGTCAGGTGTTAACAGAAGCCAGGAACTGTGGGAGCCATACGTTTAGAGCTTAGCCGTGTTTTCTAAATGGAGCAAACACTTAAAAAGCGAGAGTTTTCACATGGAAACTCCCTTCCTGGCTCCTCTTAGAATGCTGGCAGATCTTACTCCCTGGGCACCTCCTCCCCAGGGCTGAGAGTGGCGGCTGCCATCTGCTGTCGCTGCAGCCGGAGCTCTGCCTGCTTCCCTCCTCTGCGTTGTCCCAAGTCCCCGGCCCCCCCGCCCCATCCACACGCACAGCAGAGGTGTGTGGCCAGCCTGGAGGCCCCCCTCTTTCTGGCCGGTGCCCCGGGGGGCCCGTTTCCTGACCAGCACGCTTCTCCCCAGGAGGGCTTCTCGTCCCCTCCCAGCTCACTGACCTCGCCCTCCACGCTCTCCAGCACCACCAGCGGCATTGGGACCAGCCCGAGCCAGAGGTCGCTGCAGAGCCTGCTGGGTAAGAGTCACCCCTTGCCCTGGGAGCCTGCAGCTGTCCTGCTCTGTACCCCGGGCCCCACCTTTCCCCAGCACTGAGGGACACCCCTCACTTACCCAGACGTGGGGCTGCTGGCTGGATTGGGACTGTTGAGTCTCGTGTGGCCTGGACCCCACAAGAGATCTCACTGTTTGCGGGGACCCCACATGGAATCCTGGAGCTCTGGGGGAAGAGTTAGTCCTGAGCTCGCTGTGTTGGGGGGAGCAGACAGCTAGGACTTGGAGCGCAGGGTGGCAGGCCCAGCACCCCCACGCGTGGCTCTGTGTCCCTGTTGCCCGCCAGGCCCCAGTTCCAAGTTCCGCCATGCCCAGGGCACCGTGCTGCACCGAGACAGCCACATCACCAACCTCAAGGGGCTCAACCTCACCACGCCCGGTGAGAGCGATGGCTTCTGTGCCAACCGGCTGCGTGTGGCCGTGCCCCTGCTCAGCAGCGGGGGCCAGGTGGCTGTGCTGGAGGTAAGTGGCCCCATCCCCGCAGGGCCTCCCTTCGGGTCCCTGTAGGCATCACGGGACCCCCAGCAAATCCGGCCCAGGCACCTGCCCAGCGTGCCCCGTGATCAGCCCAGCCGCCCCACATACCACTCCTCTGCCCGTTTTCCAGGTATGGGCAGTGAGTCATGGAGCGGTTGAGTGACCTGCTGGGGTCACACAGCTGTATAAGTGGCCTTGGAGCCCAGGCCTCCTGAGCGTTCCCCACCACTCCACGCTGTCCACCCCTTCACTTTCGGGGGCTCCCCGATTGGCACCTGGGGTTCAGAACACAAGAGCTCGGGCCTCCTAGTGTAGGAACATCCGCTGTGGAGGGTGGGGGCCCAGGCACACTGCTGCCCTGCGGCCCCGGGGGACAGGCCCTCCTGCTTGGTACTGACGGCTACCGGGCGGGGGTGCTTCCCACAGCTGCGGAAGCCTGGCCGGCTGCCCGACACAGCGCTACCCACGCTGCAGAACGGGGCGGCTGTAACCGATCTGGCCTGGGACCCGTTTGACCCTCACCGCCTGGCCGTGGGTAAGAAGGCTGGGTGCCTGGGCTTGAGGGTGGGTCCCAGGTCCTGAACAGGGGCCAGGGGCCCAGGGGCCTTGGGTCAGCAGTGATGAGCGGCCGCTCTCCACAGCTGCCGAGGACGCCAGGATCCGACTGTGGCGGGTGCCCCCGGAGGGCCTGGAAGAGGTGCTTACCACACCCGAGGCTGTGCTCACAGGTTAGATAGACCGCGCATGCGGGCGGGTACAGTGGTTCCTAAGGGGCTTGCTCTCAGCCCCTGCCTCTCCCCCAGGGCACACGGAGAAGATCTACTCCCTGCGCTTCCACCCGCGGGCAGCTGGCGTGCTGGCCTCCTCCTCTTACGACCTCACTGTTCGCATCTGGGACCTTCAGGCCGGAGCTGAGCGGCTGCGGCTGCGGGGCCACCAGGACCAGGTAGGACAGCCCTGAGGGCAGATGCCCAGCCACGAGGCCGAAGGCCGCCCTTCACGTCCCACCTCGTCCCCAGATCTTTGGCATGGCCTGGAGTCCTGATGGACAGCAGCTGGCCACCGTCTGCAAGGATGGGCGTGTGCGCGTCTACGAGCCCCGGAATGGGCCTGAGCCCCTGCAGGTAGGCAGGTGTGGCCCGAGGGGTGGCCAGAGGCCTAGCTCCGGGACCCCAGCTGGGCCTCACGTGCTGTGTCTCGGCAGGAAGGCCCAGGGCCTGAGGGGGGCCGTGGAGCCCGCGTTGTCTGGGTGTGTGATGGGCGCTGTCTGCTGGTGTCTGGCTTTGACAGGTAAGGACCCCCAAACCAGCAATGCAGGCTTCGGCACATTCCCAGAGGGAAACTCCAGCAAACCTACAGAACCTGGCCCTGTCCCTCACTTACTGGACGGGTGGGTGGGTGGGTGGGTGGATGAGCAGATGGATGGGGGAAGATGTGTAGGTGGTGGGCTGATGCCCACGGGCAGGTGGGTAGATAGGTGGGCTGGGGATGGAGAGGGAGAAGGAACGGGGGGCCCAGAGCGGGGAGAGTGGGTCCTGCTGTCTTGCCTGATGGGGAGCCACAGAGGCACAGGAAACAGAGCCTGGCTAGAGACGAGCACCTGGTGCATTGTGGGGGCGATCAGGGAGGACCTCCCAAGGGAGGTGTCACCCAAGTCAGGTCACACAGGGAGGCCTGAAAGTGGAGGTTCACGTCTGGGTGGAAAGGCCTGAAGCTGACCAGCCGAGGCGGAGCTGAGGGCGAGAAGCAGAGTGCAAGGAGCCCACGGGGGCGCTGGGACAGGTGTGGAGGCGGGCCTGCACTGAGCAGGGCCGAGGCAGCGGCGGCAGGTTAGAACCAGGCCACCTCCGGGTGCAGACTCGGCCTCTCCCGAGCCTGAGCAAGATTAGGGTTCCTGGGAGCCTTTGCCCTGGCGCAGGCCTCCCTAGCCCTAAGGACCTGCTTCTGCCCCCGCCCCACCCCACCCCACCCCGCCCCCAATTCCACAGCCGCAGCGAGCGCCAGCTGCTCCTGTATGCGGCTGGGGCCCTGGCGGGCGGCCCCTCAGCAGTGCTGGGCCTCGACGTGGCTCCCTCAACGCTGCTGCCCAGCTATGACCCGGACACCGGCCTGGTGCTCCTCACGGGCAAGGTGGGCTGGGCGGGTGGGGGCAGTGGCAGGGGAGAGGAGGTGGGGGGAAGGCCTCTGGCCACTTCACTGTCGCCTCCCTAAACCCCAGGGTGACACCCGCGTGTTCCTGTATGAGCTGCTCCCTGAGGCCCCTTTCTTCTTGGAATGTAATAGCTTCACGTCGCCTGACCCCCACAAGGTGAGGCCACCCTGCTCCTGCGCCTCCCACCGCCAGCCAGGACCACAGGGCTTCCTCGCCCCCTTGTGGCTACGTGAAGAAGTGCAAGAGCCTGTGGGATGGGCTGCAGCAGCCAGTTGTGAAATGAATTCAGGAATTTTAAAATAGTTTTTGTTGTTGTTCTTATCCCATCTTTATTCTGTTTTAAAAATATATATTTATTTATTTGAAGTGCAAAGTTATAGAGGAAGAGAGAAATCTTCCATCCACTGATTCACTCCCAAAATGGCCATAATGGCCAGGACAGGGCCAGGCTGAAGCCAGGAGCCAGGAGCTTCTTCTCGGTCTCCCATGTGGGTGCAGGGGTCCGAGGACTTGGGCCGTCCTCTGCTGCCTTCCCATGTGCATTAGGGAGCTGGATTGGAAGTGGAGCAGCCAGGACTCAAACTGGTGCCCAAATGGGATGCTGGCATTGCAGGCAGCGCTTAACTCACTATGCCACAGTGCCAGCCTGTAGTTCATTATCTCTTTATTTTTTTAAATGTTTATTTATTTGTTTACATCTTGAAAATCAGAGCGACAGAGAGAAAGAGATGAGAGAGATCCATCTTTCATCTGCCGGCTTCCCAAATGCCCACGGCAGCCAAGGCTGGGCCAGGTCAAAGCCAGGAACCTGGCATTCCATCTGGGTGTCCCATGTGGGAGGCAGGGGCCCATGTACTTGACCCATCATCTAATGCCCCGAAGGATCCCTTAGCAGAAAACTGGATCCGGGCAGAAGAGCTGGGACCCAAACCAAGGCACTCCAATATGGGATGGCGGCTGCAGATGTCCCAAGTGGTGGCTCAGCCCAGGGCTCCAAATTACCCACTCCTAGTTAGGGATTTGGAGAACTGGGTGTTGTACTCAGCCATTATTAAAAATTAGACTATATATTAGGCCGGCGCCTCGGCTCAATAGGCTAATCCTCCACCTACGGCGCCGGCACACCGGGTTCTAGTCCCGGTCGGGGCGCCGGATTCTGTCCCGGTTGCGCCTCTTCCAGGCCAGCCCTCTGCTGTGGCCCGGGAGTGCAGTGGAGGATGGCCCAAGTCCCTGGGCCCTGCACCCCATGGGAGACCAGGAGAAGCACCTGGCTCCTGGCTTCGGATCGAGCGATGCGCTGGCTGCAGCGCGCCGGCCACAGTGGCCATTGGAGGGTGAACCAACGGCAAAGGAAGACCTTTCTCTCTGTCTCTCTCTCACTGTCCACTCTGCCTGTCAAAAAAAAAAAAAAAAATGAGACTATATGATGTTACATTATGTGAACCTATAAAAACCCAGGTAATAATTGTAGCTCCACCCCCACCCCACAGGTTCTGCATCCACAGATCAAAAGTGTTTTTTAACTACTTCTGTACAGAACACGTGCAGACCTTCTTCTAATTACTTCCTGGGCAGTACAGGGTGACAGCTGTTCACACAGTGTACAGTGTGCTGGGTGCTGTCCGTGACCTGCGGAGGACTGAGTATTCAGTAATGTGAGTCCTCCAGAGGACTGAGTGTTAAGTGCTGTGGGTAGAGGACTGAGGGTCAGTACTGTGGGTCATCTAGAAAAGACTGAGGGTTAAGTACTAAGAGCACTCTGAAGAGGTGAGTGATCTAGAGAGGACGGGAAGAGCACAGGAGGGGTGCGAGGTCCCGTGCAGACACTTGGCTGTTCTGTGTAAGGGCTTTGCGCACCTGTAGGCTTTAGCATCGTCAGTGGGTCCTGGAACCCACCCACGAGGGATGTCTATGCTCAGTTTACCGCTTCCTAATTCTTATTTTTTGAAGTAATGAATTTATTTGAGAGACAGCCACAGAGCGAGAGCACCCTTCTGCTGGCCCATGCCCCAAAGGCATGCAGGGGCCAGGGCTGGGCCAGCCCAAAGCTAGGAACTGAGGGTTCCTCCCCGGTCCCCCATGTGGGAGGACTCAGCTCCCCGAGTCCAGGAAGCTGGAGTCAGAAGCAGAGTTGAGACTGGAACCCAGGCGCTCGGATCTGGGACGCGGCGTCCTAATCGGCGGCTTAACCTGGAGACCAGCCACCTGCTCCAATTTTGTTATAATTTGAGAGACAAAGCTTCCATCCACTGGTTCGCTCCCAGAATGCCTACAACAGCTAGGGCTTAGCTGAAGCTGAAGTCAGGAGCTGGGAACCCAGGCCAGGTCTCCCACGTAGGTGGGAGAAACCCAGTTACTGGGAGCCTTTGCCTCCCAGGTCTGCACCGGCAAAAAGCTGGAGTCAGGCGCCGGAGGCGGGTGTCAAACCCAGGCACAGCGGGTAACCTCCCTGCTGGGCCGGACGCCCACCCCCACTTCTGAACGATTTCGCCCAGTTTTTTGTTGCTTGTGCTGTTGAGTTGTGTGCACTGGCTCTGTTCCACGGACTTGGATGCCACACGTGTCCTGGGAGCTGTGCTGCCGTAGGTCCCTTCTCGGCTCTGCACCGCCCACCCTTACCCCCACCCCCCAGCTGAGTGGGTGGCTCCAACCGCTGTGGTGGGAATTTGACTCTGGAAATCAAATGCTACCGATCAAGAGCCAGTGGTTCCACACTGCAGCTCAGCCCTGACCTGGGTCAGCATGGCCCTGGGGTCCCTTGTGGTCCTCAGCTCTGGGCTCCACCCCTACTTCCTCACTCCCCTCAGGGCTTCGTCCTCTTGCCCAAGACGGAGTGTGACGTGCGGGAAGTGGAGTTTGCTCGATGCCTGCGGCTGCGCCAGACCTCCCTGGAGCCCGTGGCTTTCCGGCTGCCTCGAGTCAGGGTGAGGTGGAGGCCCAAGGCCCCTTCCCAGCGTCTGTCGGGGGCTTTTGGTCTTCTCTGGCCCTTGTCCTGCAGGCACTCGTGGGAAAGCACAGACTCCGGGCTGGGGGCAGGATTGCCAGCTCTGCCCTGCCCCCTCCCGCCGGATGTGCCCTGGGCCTCTGGTCAGTGTCTCAGGCAGCCCTCCCTCCCTCTGCAGAAAGAGTTCTTCCAGGATGACGTGTTCCCAGCCACGGCTGTGACCTGGGAGCCCGTGCTCAGTGCCCAGGCCTGGCTGGGAGGCGCTGATGGGCAGCCCCGGATGCTCAGCCTGCAGCCCCCCGGCATGACCCCAGGTGGAATGAGGGACTGGGTCGGGGGAGGAAGCGGGGGGCTTGGGGGTAGGAGAAA
Organism: Oryctolagus cuniculus; assembly: GCF_964237555.1. Lineage (NCBI taxonomy): Eukaryota > Metazoa > Chordata > Mammalia > Lagomorpha > Leporidae > Oryctolagus > Oryctolagus cuniculus. The sequence goes on from NC_091450.1 coordinate 31,256,392, forward strand.
GGGGCTGAAGGCCCAAGTCCAGTTGTCCATGCCTGCTGGCACAGAGGCCTCTGGCATTCCCAAGGATGGGGTGGCCGTGTCTCCATCGCACCCACACATTGTGGCGCACACACAGGCACACCCTGGTGCCCAGAGGGTCCGGTCACTGTTAGAGCCACCTCTTGGGTCTCTGCCACAGAATCGCCTGGGGCGGGCACCAAGCAGTCCACCCAGGGGACTGACTGAGGCCTGTCCCTGTTCTGCCCAAGTGAGCCAAGCCCCCCGCGAGGCCCCTGCCCGGCGGGGCCCATCCTCTGCACAGTACCTGGAGGAGAAGTCGGACCAGCAGAAGAAGGAAGAGGTAGGCAGCGGAGAGGGCTGGGTCCCTGCTGCGCCTGACTGTCCACTTCTCCAGCCCTGACCCAGGCTGGGAATGGAGCCAGGCGTCACACCGCCTCCATGCCAGAGCTCAGTAGGGAGACCCAGAACCCCACTGCTGGTCTGCTGACCTGCTGTTGCCTCTCCCCCTCCCCGTCCCCCCTGCCTGCCCCCGCACCCAGGACCACAGGAAGCTGGCAGGGTGGGGCGCAGTGAGAGGCCTCCCCTGGCCAGGCCGCCCAACCCGAGCAAAGCCAAAGGTTGGGGACCCAGGTGCGTGTGGGGTCCTGGTGTGCATCCGAGCGTCCGAGGCACTGACTGGAGATGCCGGCCCCTGTGTCTGGAGCCACGTGCTACAGCCTCCAGCTCTGGCCCTGCCTCTGTGTCTCCACACCTTTTTCAGTGAAAACCCATGACCTTTGTGCTTTTTCTCTGTTTTTATTCTTATTTCTTTTAAGATTTATTTTATTTTTTGAAAGGGAGAGTTACAGAGAGAGAGAGGGAGAAATGGAGAGAGAGATCTATCCACTGGTTCACTCTCCAAATGGCACAACAGCTGGGCTGGGCCAGGCTGAAGCCAGGAGCCAGGGGCCAGGAGCTTCTTCTGGGCCTTCCATGTGGGTGCAGGGGCCCAAGGACTTGGACCATCTTCTGCTGCTTTCCCAGGCCATAGCAGAGAGCTGGATTGGAGTAGAACGTCTGGGACTTGAACCAGCACCCGTGTAGGATGCCCGCATTGCAGGCAGCTGTTAACCCATTACACCACGATGCTGGCCCCCCTACAAGCTTTGCTGGGACCCTCATTGAAATGGCTCCTCACAGCATGGCCGGGGCTGTAGCCATGGGGCCTGATGCTCTGGGCCCCCCCCATCCCTCGGTCTGACCCTCCTCCTTCCCCCCAGCTGCTGAGCGCCATGGTGGCCAAGCTGGGGAACCGGGAGGACCCGCTGCCACAGGACTCCTTCGAAGGCGTGGACGAGGACGAGTGGGTGAGTGGCCAGTGCGCCCGGCTCCCCCCACCCCCACGCAGAGTGCGCCGCCTCCCTGCCACGGCACCCTTACCTCCCTCCCACTGCCTGGTCTGTGCCCCCAGGACTAGCTGACCCACCATCAGCTCCGGCCTCACCTGCTGCTGCCGTGTCCCAGAACCACACCCCACATCTCACTCAAACTGGAAGACGCCTCCCTGGCCTGGCATGCCGCAGCCCAGAAGCCCCTGGCCCCTGGGCCTCCTGCACCCCTGTGGACTGTCTTGCACCTCTGCTTTCTCTGGGCCTGGCTGCCTCACTTCAGCTGCCTGCTAGCATGTGGAGCCAAGGGTGCAGGGTGGGGGGTCCACAGCACGGTCCTGGGCAGGCCCTGGGCTCCTCATCTCCCCCGCCCTCCTACTGGTCTGGGCTGATCCCAGCCTGGGCAGGCCTCGGCCGGCACCTCGGGCTACCACCTGCCATCCCATCTTGCCCGCTGCCCCAGTTCATCAAGGACCTTGGGGGCTGGCCCCCCACCATGCCTTTTGGAGCAGCACCAGCCTCAGGGGCCGGGGACCAGTTGTCCTTTTCCCCAGGCTCATCAGGAGAGAAACATCTCAGAGGCACTGGTCCAGCCAGAGGGTAGGAGCCCCACAGGGACTGGCCACGGGTGCCCTGGATGTTCTCAGCAATTAAACCTGTCGCTGCCCGTGCTGTGCTGTGCTGGTCTCTGGGCTGGCTGAGAGGGGAGGGGCACAGTCGTAGGAATGAGCGGCTGCCCGTGTCCGGCTCGGCCCCATGCTGCTGGGAGTTTGCATACTTGACACACAGGTTTCCGGCAGCGCCTGGATGCTAGGACGTGTAGCGGACAAGAGAGACAAGTATTTCAGAGAGCTTCCGCTCACAGCCGTCTGTTCAGGGACCCAGGCTGTGTGCGAGAGCAGCCGTCCAGATGCCGCGAAAGGAAGTGGCTCCGTGCGGGGGCATCGTGTTCAGGGACGGAGGAGGTGACCCTGAAGCTGAAAGCTGCGCCCCGAAGGCCAGTGGAGAGCCGGCCGCAGAGCCTGCGGGGGGGGGGGGGGGGATCAAAGGCACCAGGCTGGGGGTGGGGGTGGGGGTGGGGCTGGCAGTGGTCCAGGGCACAGTCCATCAACAAACATGGGAGTGTCTGCCTCGCCGCAGACAACCTTCCAAGCCTCTGACATCCAGGAGTGGAGGAAGAGGTAAGAGTCCTGCCTTCTGGGAGGTGCTCAGAACGGGCAGGTGTGGAATGGTGGACAGGGGCAGGGCCAGGGGCAGGGGCCATGGGAATGGGGAGTGTCTGGCACCGAGAGATCAGAGTTTTCTGGAACTAGATGGTGCCGGTGGCTGCAGAGCTCTGAAAATACTAAAAAGCACTCGACTGGGCCGGCGCCGCTGCTCACTAGGCTAATCCTCCACCTAGCGGCGCCGGCACACCAGGTTCTAGTCCCGGTTGGGGCGCCGGATTCTGTCCCGGTTGCCCCTCTTCCAGGCCAGCCCTCTGCTGTGGCCAGGGAGTGCAGTGGAGGATGGCCCAGGTGCTTGGGCCCTGCACCCCATGGGAGACCAGGAGAAGCTCCTGGCTCCTGCAATCGGATCAGCGCGGTGCGCCGGCCGCGGCGGCCATTGGAGGGTGAACCAACGGCAAAGGAAGACCTTTCTCTCTGTCTCTCTCTCTCACTGTCCACTCTGCCTGTCAAAAAATAAATAAATAAATAAAAAATAAAAAATAAAAAATAAAAAAAAAAGCACTCGACTGTGCACTTTGAAGTGGTGAGTGTGGGGCGGGCACTGTGGGACACTCGCATCCCATGTCAGGGCGCTGGGAATGCCTGAGCTGAGTCCTGGCTGCTCCACTTCTGATCAGCAGTCCTGCTGATGCATCATGGGAGGAAGCAAGTGATGGCCCAAATGCTTGGGACCCTGCCATCCACGTGGGAGACATGGAAGAAGCTCCTGGCTCCTGGCTTTGGCTCGGTCCAGCCCTGGTCATTGTGGCCATCTGGGGAGTGAACCAGTGGATGGAGGATCGATCTCTCTGTCTCTCTTTCTCTCCTTGTAACTCTGCCTTTTAAATAGTAAAGTTTTTTTTTTTTTTTTTAAAGTTTCCCGTTTTATTGAATGCACCAAGGGTTTGGCATCTTCCTCCATATACTGGTTTATTTCATATAATGTTTTAGTTCCAACTATCCCTGCAAAACCAAGGGAATAAACTGCCCCACGTTTGAGCGAGGTGCACTTGCTGTCGCTGGTGTAGCGCGTGGACAGTCGGAGAGCAGCGAAGGTTCGTCCCCGGTTCCCGGTACGCCGAGGAGCGCGGGGTGGGGGTGGGGGTGGGGCCTCCCGCCGCACCCCGCCCCTCCTTTACGTCACCGCCGGCGCCCCGCCCCGGCCGAGCAGCGCGCATGCTCAGAGCGGCCTCGCGCACGCGTTCTCTAGCAGCCTTTGACCTTTGAGCCGGGGCCCCGGGGCAGGAAGCCAGCAGCGGCGCCCCTGCCTCAGAGCGGCCGCCATGGTGAGGCGCTGCGGGCGGAGGGGCGCCCGAGCCCGGGCCTGGGAGGGAGACACAGGCTGCGGGCTCCAGGCTGTGCGACCGCCGTGGATGTCGTGTGCCCGGCCGGAAGCAGGGTCGGGGAGTCCAGGGGAAGTGGCGGGAAGACCCGTGGGCACGGGGCCCTGGGGTCCTGCGACGTCGGTGTTGTCCCCGTCGAGAAGGTGGCTTTTCCAAGGACGTGGGAGACCTGAAGTGGGCCCCGAGACACCGAGAAGTGTGGGCGCCGAGAGCCGGGGCACGGGCCGGTGGGCGCTGGAGCGCCGGTTCTGTCCGTTCCCCACGCGGCCGCCGCGCAGGTGGGGCGGGAGGACGCGGCGGCCCGTGGAGAAGTCTCAGCGGCTTCTTCGGGGTCCTGCTGCTGGCGTTGCCGTCTTACGGATTAGCAGCCTGAAGCTCAGGTCCCACGGAGTCGGGGGCCAGTCCTGGGCGCGCGTTCGCCGCCGCAGCCTGAGCCCCAGCTGAGCTGGGAGCCCCGCTCTCTGCCAAGCAGAACGGCGCGGGGGGAGAAAGCAGCGAGTGCACGGGACAAGGCGACGTGACAACGCATAGAGAGGCGTGGGGAGGGATGAGTAGGGGCCTGGGAAGGCTCGGGGCGAGGGCTGAGTCCTGAGTTTCGACAGGTGGGAGGGGGGCGGATATTGAGGGTGAGTAAGGTGTGAGCGCCGACCTAGGGTTAGAGGGTCTAGGGGAGAGGGAACCGGAGTCCCCAGCTGGGGAGGGGGCTGACCCCTAGCGGCGGGGTCAGGGGGCATTCGGAAACCCTATCCAGGGGCATAGAACTATGGCCAAAGCAGAGCTGTGGGTGGCCTGGTTAAGTGTCGATCCTTAGCCACATTGATTCAGATGTGTCTGGGGCACCTGCTGCACCAGCGCCGTCCTGGGAATACTGTGATAAGTGCCCGAGTGGTGGTCCCTGCCCCACCCCGAGGGCTGGGAGCGTGGCAGGCAGGGTCTGGAAGCTGGCTCCTTGGAGCTTCTGCCCCACATCGGTTCTGATGGAGGCCCTCTGATTCCCTGGGGCGCGGGGAAGCGGCGAGGGTGACGTCCACCGGAACTGGAGTCTCCGCTCGGCAATTCTGGGCAGGTGACCCACTTGTACGTTCCCGAGTGCAGCCCACCCCTGCTTTGTCCGTGGCCCTTTTCCCGACCTCATGGCTTCACTCCCAGAGGAGAAAGCATCCGTGGTGCCCTTTGTGGGTCCCGGAGTCGGAGCCCCACGGCCCTGACCGGTGCTCACTAGCTAGCTAGACCTGAAGGTGGGTGCCACGTGGGCTGGTTTCTCTTGCTGGGACCTTCAGGCCTAAGTGTCAGTGGACTGTGGGGTGCCTTGGGGCCTTGTGGGAGGGATTTCAGCTGCTGGCTTTGATTATCCGTGGTCGCTGCACTGGCGAAGCTCGGCTCCCAGGAACCTGCTCTGAGCATGGTGAGGCCCAGAGATGGTGCTGGGAGGGTTTGATGGGCGCCTTCTAGCCCGAAGCACGGCAGCCGTCACTGTCTTCCTGTCCACTTCTGAGGGCCCAAGTCTTCTGTGAGGAGGGTGTTCTCTCCAGAGAAAACTGAGGTTCCGAGGCTGAGTCACCTGCCCAGAATTGCCGAGCCGAGACTCCGGTTCCGGTGGACGTCTTGGCTTCCCCGCGCCCCAGGGAATCAGAGGGCCTCATCAGAACCCTCCGCACTGTCTGGCCGTTGCCTCGTTTGTGACGTGAAGAATAGCAGTAAGTGGACCCCGGGGGACGTTGTGGCACAGCAGTTGAAGTCGCTGCGTGGGCATCTGCAGCTCTCACTGGAGTGTGGGTTTGAGTCCCAGCTCCTCTGCTGCCAGTCCAGCTTCCTGCTGATGCTGCTGGGAGAGCAGCAGCTGATGGCCCAGTTACTTGGCCCGTCCGTGCCACCCACGCAGGAGACCTGCATGGAGTTCCAGGCTTCTGACCCTGGCCTGGCCCAGCCCAACTGTTGTAGGATCTACAGAGTGAACCGTGGATGAAAGGTGTCCTTTTCCCCCTCTGCCCCGTGGCACGGTGACCTGCGGTTCCAGCTGTCCCAGGGTGGGGCGCCAGGCTCCCTACACTATCCCGGTGGTCAAGGGAGCTGCCCAGGTGGCCTCCTGGGCCACCAAGGTCCCTGTGGGAGCTGTCTTGTCTCTCAAGGGGGGCAGCATGGCGGGCACCGTGGCAGGCTCTGGGACCACCTGTGCGCACGTGCCAGCTGTGTGAACCTGGGCAAGTCCTCAGCCCTGATTGCAGTTTCCTCTCCTGTAGGCCGAGGCCAGAAAGGGGCTGTAACAGGGACTGCCTGGGATGACGCCTGGACGGTGCTTGGCATGCAGCCTAGCTGTAGGTGCTCAGTATTTTTTTTTTTTTTTTTTTTATCTTATTTGGCAGAGTGATAGGAAAAGAGATGGAGAGCTCTCCCACCCACTGGTTCCTTTCCCAAAGGCCCACAGTAGTCAGGGCTGGGCCAGGATGAAGCTAGGAACCTAGACCCCTGTCCAGGTCCTATCTCTGTAGTCTCAGTTCTCTATGTATCTATCAAGGTTTATTTACTTATTTGAAAGAGGGAGTTACTGAGAGAGAGAGGGAGAAACAGGGAGGTCTTCTGTCCACTGGTTCACTCCCCAAATGGCTTCCATGGCCAGGGTCAGGAGCTTCTTCCAGGTCTCCCACATGGGTTCAGGGGCATAAGCACTTGGGCCATCTTCCGCCGCTTTTCCAAGCCATTAGCAGGGAACTGGACGAGAAGTGGAGCAGCTGGGACTTGAACTGGGTCCTTTAAGGCATTGCAGGTGGAGGCTTAAACCACTGCACCATAACACTGACCCAAGGTCTGTTTTTTGTTTTAAAGATTTATTTACTTATTTGGAAGAGTTAGAGAGACAGAAAGAGAGGTCTTCTATCTGCTGGTTCTTTGCCCAGATGCCTACAACAGCCAATGCTGGGCCAGGCTGAAGCCAAGAGCTGCTTCCAGGTCTCCCACTGGGTTGTCAGGGGCCACGCACCTGAGCCATCTTCGGCTGCTTTCCTAGGCCGTTAGCAGGGAGCCGGATCAGCAGTGGGGCAGCAGGGACTGGAACCAGCGCCCATATGGGTTGCCGGCATTGCAGGCGGTAGCTTTACCTGCTGCACCACAAAGCCAGCCCCCAAGCTTCAGTTCCCAGCATGCATTGTGTGGAGCATCAGTCATTGGCCTTGTCAGAAAAGTAAAACAGTGATTACAAGGCCATGTGATGGGCCGTGGTAGCAGAGAATGAGGCTGCTGTGGGAGGCGGCCTCTGAGGCCTGGATGCCGTGACCTGCTGGCCATCAGCGCTCGACCTCAGAGCCGCCTGTCCCCTGTAGCAGTGGCTTTAGGCAAGAAGAGCAGGGTCAGATGAGATACACACACACCCGCACACGTGAGCCAGAGCCGCGGCTGTTCCTTGCCCCTGCCACCCGGGCTTGGCTTTCTGCAGTGAAATGTCCACCTAACTTGTGAACTCCAAACCCACTTCTGTATGCATTCCCTTACAGGCCTGTGGTCACATCCCGCCTGTTAGGGACGCTAGGTCCTTGGACGCCAGAGGCCGGTTCTGGAGTCTAGAGTCCAGTGGAGTCTGTGGAGCCCCTCGCTGGGCTTGCTCGGCTCTGGATCCCGCCGGGCGGCAGTGCTCGCTTGTTCCCGAGGTTTCCCTCTGGTGCCAGCTCCTGGAACCCACAGCCTTAGGGTGTGTGTAACCTCGCCCCTCTGCTTGTGAGCTCCCTCAGTGCAGGGCTCAGAGGCTGTGTATCTGCAGTCAGTGCTGGGTGGAGCACCGTGAGCAGTGGCCAGCCCTGAGCAGATGGGGCTGCCCTACTCTGAAGTGTTTGGTCCTTAGAGTGTGTGTCTGAATGCCCTCCTATTGGGCTTTCAGCTCCTTGAAGGTGGAAACTGCTTTGCTCTAAGTAGTTCCTGCATGACTTTAAAAATTCACTTATTTGAAGGGCAAAGTTGAGGGCCGGCGTCATGGTGTAGCTGGAAAGCCACCACCTGCAGTGCCTGCATCCTGTATGGGCGCCCGTTCGAGTCCCGGCTGCTCCACTTCTGATCCAGCTCTCTGCTATGACCTGGGAAAACAGTAGAAGATGGTCCAAGTCCTTGGGCCCCTGTACACGTGGGAGACTGGGAAGAAGATCCTGGCTCCTGGCTTCGGATCAGCTCAGCTCCAGCTGTTGTGGCCATTTGGAGAGTGAGCCAATGGATGGAAAACATCTCTGTCTCTCTCTCTCTCTGCCTCTCTGTGACTCTGCCTTTAAGTATATAAATAAATATTTTTTAAAAAAGAAAGAAAAAAGGGCCGGCACCGCGGCTCAATAGGCTAATCCTCCACATGTGGCGCCGGCATCCCGGGTTCTAGTCCTGGTCAGGGTGCCGGATTCTGTCCCGGTTGCCCCTCTTCCAGGCCAGCTCTCTGCTGTGGCCCGAGAGTGCAGTGGAGGATGGCCCAAGTGCTTGGGCCCTGCACCCCATGGGAGACCAGGAGAAGCACCTGGCTTCTGCCTTCGGATTAGCGCGGTGCACCGGCCGCGGCGGCCATTGGGGGGGTGAACCAATGGCAAAAGAAGCAAAGGCAATGAAAAGAATGCTTAAAAAAGGCAGTTAAAGAGATCTTCTGTCTGCTGGTTCCCTCCCCAAAGGGCTACAACAGCCAGGAGTTGGGCCAGCCTAAAGCCAGGAGCCAGGAACTCCATCTGGATTCCCCCGGGGGTGGCAGGGTCCCAAGATCCTGAGCTGTCTGCCGCTCCTTTCCCAGCATGTTGGTGGGGAGCTGATCAGAAGAGAAGCAGCCGGGAACCGGTGCTCAGGAGGCACAGTGGTGCCACAGGTGGTGCTGGTGCGTGAACTGGCCCCACCGAGTGACTGTCACAGGAGTTCGATAGTCTTTGAGAACCTGGGTGGATCTGATCCCGACAGGCGTAACAGAGGTCAGTTTCAGAAGCATGGAGGAGCCGCCGTTAGCTCCGGTGCAGAGTGAGTTGGTGGCAGGCCCCGTGTCTGGCTCCCAGGCCGCAGCGTTTCCTGAAACCAGCGGCCTCCACCCCCTGCAGCCATGTTGCCTTGGCTCCTTTCTCAAAGGCCAGGGAGGTATGGGGTGTCTGGCCTGCCTCTGGCGTCTCTGACAAGTATCTAAAGCCACCTCATGCAGCTTTCTCCAGGGTCCCCCCTCTGCTGCCATGAGAAAGCCTGACCAGGTGCCTGTTCTGCCCGCAGGCCAAGTACCTGGCCCAGATCATTGTGATGGGCGCCCAGGTGGTGGGCAAGGCCTTTGCACGGGCCCTGCGGCAGGAATTTGCAGGTAAGCGCATTGGGGTGCTTCTGCCCATGTTGGGTTTCCCTGTGGAATGTGGGGACCCCTGCTCCCAGCTGGGGTTCTGCAGCTTGGTTAGTCTGGGACAACACAGGCCTCTGTGCCCTTCTGCGTGGGAGGGAGAACTTTGTCTTCACTGAACCTGCTTAGCATGAGCCTCTAGGAGCGGTCAGCAGATGGCCCGCCCAGCCCCCTACGCATTCGGGACGCTGCCGCATCCACACTCCACTTTCGAGACAGTTGAGTAAACCCAACACAGCCTAAGCAGCTGCAAAGCCTAGGGTAGGTGCTGTTCGACTCCGGAGGAGAAAGCGTGCAGCGCCTGGCTGTAGGGTGTTTGAAGGAAGAGGTCATGCAGGGCAGCCTGCCCTGGAGGTCAGGGTACTGGGTGGGCAGCCAGATCCCAGCAGCACTGTCACCACCTCTCCCTGCCACAGCTTCTCTGGGTCGGGTCCCCATAGTAGCCTGAAGTGCCCTACTTGGCTGTGCCCCTGGAGTGGGGGAGGGGAGAGAAGAGGATAGGGTCATCCTGTGGTCTAGACGGGTCCAGGAACCTGTGAGCTGTGTCTGTCCTCACTTCCTGCCCCATTCCCCCAAAAAGCCCACTTCTGGAGAAGAGAGCTTCCTGGCCACCAGTGCTCTGTCTGTTGCCCCATGCCACCTGGCAGGGGTGAGCCACCCACTCGGAAGTCCCGGGGGCAGCCCTGGGCTGCCACAGGCTGAGCCATCGCCCACGTGTCCACACAGCCAGCCGGGCAGCAGCCGACGCCCGGGGCCGCGCCGGCCACCAGTCTGCAGCTGCTTCCAGCCTCTCAGGCCTGAGTCTCCAGGAGGCACAGCAGATCCTCAACGTCTCCAAGCTGAGCCCTGAGGAGATCCAGAAGGTGGGTCACCAGGCGGGCTCCTGGGAGGTGAGGGCGGGCTTAGGGCAGAGCTTCTGGCAGAGCCACGGTTGCTTGGTGTTGCACCTGTGGCCTGGCAGCTGCACACGTCTGTGCTCCTGCTTTGCATGGCGTAGCTGGTGGCGTGGGGACAGACGTCAAGCCCTTTAGCTTGTCCTCAGAGCTGTCTCAGCTTCCCCACCCATGCAGGCCGTGACCCCTCTTCCCTCCGCTCCTCTGCAGAACTACGAGCACCTGTTTAAGGTGAATGACAAGTCCGTGGGCGGCTCCTTCTACCTGCAGTCCAAGGTGAGTGCTCTTAGCTTTGGGAGCAGGGAGGGCCTTAGACCTCCTCTCCACACTTGGAGTCCCTTGTTTCCATCAGGGGAGCTGGCAGTTAAAGGCTTGGTGGATGGGTGCACCCCAACCTCAAAGAGGACCCCTAGGCTGGTACCCTCTGCCTGCCTCAGCCCCACAGGGCCCATGGGGCCGTGTCCCCACAGTGGCCCCACAGCAGTCAGGACTTGGAAGGAACAGGAACACCAGCTGGTGAGGGGTCAGTCCTGCTGCTGTGGCCGCAGACCTGCAAACACCCAGGCTCAGCCCCTCCTTGGACCATCGCTTCCACCCTGGGGTGCTGCTGGGGGAGGCGGTTGTATCCCACAGCTCCTCGGGGAAGCAGGCAGGGTCAAGGGAGAGGCTCGGCCACTAGCCCAATCACCTGTGACCTCCTGCCCCCAGGTGGTGCGTGCGAAGGAGCGCCTGGATGAGGAGCTCAGGATCCAGGCCCAGGAGGAGAGAGAGAGAGGGCAGGCACCCAAAACGTGACGGTTCGACTCCCTGCACCGCCCCACCACCTCTAATTTATAGTTGGGTAATAAACGTCTGTCCTGTGGTTCTTGTGTGCTGCATCCAGAGTCCAGCAGGCAGCTCGCTTTTCCTTCTGTGCAAGCAGTGGCCTTTGACAGCCCAGAGGTGTCTGGGGACGTGAGCTTGGGGACTAGCAGCCAGCCTGGCCTGGGTCTGCCACATACTGGGTGGGCTAGCACCAGCTCCCCGCCATGGTGTCCTGCCAGACCCCTGCTCTGGGTCACCTTCCTGGGCTCTGCCCTCGCCCTCCCCTCAGGCCTCAGAGCTACCCCAGCCCCCCTCCTGGGGTTGGGCTTCAGTGCAGCATCTTGCCTGTGGGTCTAGAATGCGCCAGTGTGCCTCTCCCTGAGCCACGGCAGGCAGTGTGGCAGGACAAGGACCTGGCTCCGGGATGCTCGGTCCTGCAGTCACACCTGCACAGGGTGGTGGTGAGGGTGCAGTGTCAGGTGGCTGTCAGACACTGGGAGCGTCCTTGCAACACTTTTATTGTTTCTTTATAAACTCCTCTGACGTGGAGGAATATATTGTTATATCATTAGCTTATCTCTTTTTTTTTAAACTCTATGCTAACAGCAATGGAGCCAAGAGGAGGAAAAACATAAGCTACAATAGAAAGGCACTTAGAACCTGTTAAAATACTGATATCCTGGAATGTGCAACAACAAACCGACGACGACAAAGAGTACACCGGCCCTCGTAAGCCTGGTCTATGCGGAGTCACGTGCCGAGCTAATGCCACTGTCCAGTGCCCCCTCCTCTGCTCTCAAACCCACGGCCCCCCAGCCGGGGACATAAGGCCTGGGGCCCTAATGGGTGGGGTGCTTTGGGTCCTGGGTGGGGGCCAAAGAAAGGAGACCAGCTCCCTCCTACCTTGCTCACGGCCCCTTCAAGGGGCAGAGCCAGCACAGCCAGGCCTGTCAGGGCTGGGGTCTGAGCCCAACAGCAGGGTGGGCCGGGTCAGGGTGACCCCTCTGGGACAGAAGGGCAGTCTGGGGGGGGGCCTGCTGCTATTGGCAGCTCCTTTGCTCTGCCAGTGGGAAGACAGCAGGGCTTAGCCATCCTGTGGCCTTAGTGAGAGGGCAGGCCCTGAGGCCAGGGTGCCCCACTGCCAGGTGGGGAGACGGCCCAGTTTTCAGGCCAGGCAGTGGGCTGTGGGGTACATGGATCTCCAGCGTCCATAGCTTACTCTCATAGCAGCCCTGGGCTCTCTGAGAAACACAGATCTTGGGGGGAACCAGCTGGGCAAAGGGGGTCAGGGGAGAGACACCTCTAAGAAAGGGGGAAAGGAGAAGCCAGGGAACACCCTGTCACAAATCCAGGCTCTTTCAGCCCCAGGCCTGTCCAGCACCTTCAGTCCATGGCCTCCAGAGCTCCCCCGGATGCTGTGACTTGGTGGCCCCAGGTCTGAAGCCACCTCCTACCTCCTGGGGCTGGACGTGGGACCTCCCCAGCTCAGGGCTCCCTCCTTGCTTTCCACACCCCCAGGGTGCCCAGGAAGTAGAGGGAGGAGGCTCCAGGGGCAGGGGCAAGTGGATGCTCAGCTCTCCTGTTGGAGAATGCTGTCCAGCCCAGAGAGGGGACGACCCCTCGGGCAGTGCTGTCATGGGGACGAGGCGAGGGATGAGGGCACCTAGCAGAGCGGGCAGAGCGGGCAGAGCAGGCCTCCCTTCTCTGAGCAAGCTGGGAGGCGCCTTGTCAAGGGGCGGGCAGAACAGAGCTGCTTCCTGTGGCTTGGCAGGGCCTGCGTCTATTGCTGTCCCTCCAGAGGGAAGGGGTCCAAAGAGCCTCCAGGGCCAGGGCTGGATGAGCCTAGGCAGGAGGGGGTGGGGCACCAACAGGGAGGGCAGACACCCCCACTGCTGGGACGGGGGCAGCGGTCTCTGCACCCTGTAGCTGGCAGGTGAGTGAGGTGGGGAGAGGGGCGACCCGTCCAGGTTGGCCACTGGGTGAGAGGCACCAGGGTGGGAGGCTGAAGGGGAACGGGGTCTGGTGGGGGATGGGCGGGCCTCGCCAAGGCTGTAGGGCAGAGGTGAGCGAGGCCTCAGCACCCAAGAGCACAGCTCTCACTGGACGGCAGGTCCGAGTCCTCACCCGGGAGCCGGGGAGCCAGCAGTGACCTAGCACCATCCTTGCTGCCCGGGCTGGGGCTGCCCAGGAGTACAGCCAAGCAAGCCCGGCCAAGGACATTATTGCTACTTCACAGAGGGTTTCTGTTCGTCGAGGCGGGCACTGCTGGCCAGGGCGCTCAGTTCACCACTGCCGGCTTGAGCAGCACGGAGCCCGGCGGGATGACCACCCAGCCAGGGGTTAGCGCCTCGGGGCTGCTGGCTGCCGAGTTGACGCCCGTGGACAGGTCCAGCACGGTGCCCGGCAGCAGAGGGAGTCCGTCGGGGCTTGGCCGGGAGCGGCTGCTCTCCGTCCTTTCCAGGGGTGTCTTGCGGCCCTCCAGGGCCCTCGAGGGCGCTGACCCACGCCCTCTCTCCCCCTCAGCCTTGCCGCCAGCGGAGCCAGCAAGGAGGGAGACCACAGGCAGGCCCAGTCCGCCAGCCCCAAAGGGCGAGGGCAGCAGCGGGTTCTTGGCCAGGTTGAGGGGCAGGACAGGACCCGGCAGCCCAGGACCTATGCCCCCTCCAGTCCCACCCCCCCCACCATTACCACAGGCCAGGGCACTGAGGTCGAGGGGGCCGGGGGCCAGGGGCAGGGGCAGGCCGGGCAAGCTGGGGCCTCCAAAGAGGGCGGCAGGGTTGGGGATGATGATCTGGGCCCCACTGACGTAGGGGCCGCCGTCGGGGGCAGGCAGTGGAGGTTTTGGGGTAGGACGCAGCTGAAGGAGCTCTTGCTGCTCGTGGGACACGAAGTGGCCGTGGGCCTTGATGTGCTTGCGCAGCGAGCTGGGGTCCGTGTAGCGCTTATGGCAGCCGGGCATCTTGCAGTAGTAGGGCTTGTCCACGTAGTGGGTGCGCGTGTGCTTGAAGCGGTCACTGGAGTTGGAGTAACGCTTGTTGCAACCCTCGTAGGGGCACACGTAGGGCTTCTCACCTGCGGGTGGACAGGCAAGGTGGGTAGCGTGAGGGTCTTTCCCTCCCATGTCTCCCCATGTACCCACCTGCTGGACAGGTCAGAGCTCCCTCAGAGCCTGGACTGGCCAGTTTGGTCGAGGGCATGGGAGGGAGACAGGTAGTCCCAAGCGTGGGGCCCAGGGGCACAGCAGCTGAGCACAGAGCCGGGGCGACCCCAGCTCTGCCGTGGCCTCACTGTCCTCTCAGGCTCCTGTGAACGTCAGCACGCAGCGGGTGGCCTTGGAGACTACACGAAGGCACTGCCCAAGGTTCACGGAATTGGAATTGCAAAAAAATTTGAAACCCATGCATATGAGGATCCTTCAAAAACTTCATGAAAAAATGCATATTATGAAAAGATTTCAAAACTGTTTTGCACCACATTAAGCATCTTTTGATTCCATTTTGCATGAATTTTTTGAAATATCCTCATATAATTAACAAAGCCCTCGCAGGGGCCTGGCCTGTGGTGAGCGTTGCCCTTGTGCCAACCGCCCTCCCACTGAGGCGGGGAAGCACAGCTGGAGTGGTGCAGGAGGCAGGCCCAGGACACACGGCTGATTCCAAACACCTGTGTGAAATGACTGTCAGCGTCTCACTGAATTTTTTTAAATATTGAAATGATGACTTTGAGTATAACAAGTTCAATGAAATATATTATTACAACTAACGTCGTCACATTTGTTTTGTTCTTTTTAATGCAGTGATTGGGCAATTTAACATTAGGTCAGTGGCTTCCCTGGCCAGGGCTGGCTCTACTTGGGCACGGGCAGAGGTGAGGAACCAAGCCCAGGGGCAAGGCCTCCCCCTGCAGGCGGCTTTCGGAAAAGGGCCGTGAACACTGACTTGTCCCTCCGCCGGCAGGCCCTGGCCTTGCCTAGGCCGCCCTCCGCCACCCGGGCCCAAGCCCCGCGCGGCCGGCCTCTCACCGGTGTGGGACCGGTTGTGGATCTTGAGGTTCTCGAGGCGGGAGAAGCTCTTGTTGCAGGTGGGGCAGCGGTGCGGCTTCTCGTTGGTGTGCGTGCGGATGTGGATGAGCATCTTGTACCTGCTCAGGGCAGGGGGGGCACAGGCTCAGCAACCCGACACCCCTGCCCCCCCCCCCCGCTCCTCGCCGTCCCCCTCACCTGGCGTTGAAGCCTCGGCCGTGGCGGGCACAGCCCTCCCAGTGGCAGCAGTACCCGGCGTCCTTCTCGGGCTTGACATGGTGGTCGTTGACATGGTCCACCAGGTCTTGCAGGAACTCAAAGAGCTGGTTACACTGCGGGGCCGGGGAGGGTTCTCAGCCAGGGTGGGGTGCCTGCCCTGCCCTCGCTCCACTCCTCCCGTCCCCACTCACCTTGGCCCAGCGACACACCAGCTGCTTAGGCAGGGGCAGCTCTGGCGAGAGGCACTTGTCCTTGGGGGAGCTGAGGAAGGAGGATGCAGGCAGGTGCAGGGCGCCCCCAGAGCCCAGGGGCAGGAAGAAGTGGAAGGAGCTGGGGACACCGTCCAAACAGCGCTGGAAGTCCTGGGGGTGAGAGTGGGTCACTGTCCTGCTTGGCGAGAAGGGACCCCCTCCCCGGGCCGCCCCTCCTGCGCATGAGACCTCATCTGGGTCCTTGCACACAGAAGGAATTACGACTGGGCGGGGGGCAGGCCCTCAGTGCCACACCTGGGGTCTCCCTGATAGGAAGGAGGCATCCGAGGGCCGTGGGGAGGCCCCAGCACCTGGAGGGAGCTTCCAGAACAGCGAGGAAGCAGGTTCCCACTGTCTGGAGCTGCCCCAGGAGACAATACCAGTTCTTTGCTTACCGGGGCTGTGGGCACTGCAGGCAGGTCTCCGTTGCCCTGGCGCTCAGGGGACAGTGAGGTGCTACCATTGGGGGAGTCCAGCCCGGATGGCGGTGACAAGCTGAGGTCTACCAGGGGGGCTGCTGAAAAGCGCCCCTCCACCTTCTCAGGGAACTTGGGGTTCAGCAGGAAGCCTAGGGGAGAGGCACAATTCAGGGGTCCTGGCAGGTGGGATCCTCCCGTGTCTGCATCCTTACTGTGACGCTGGGGCAGACAGGAAGTGGGAAGTAGCCACTGTATAGGTGGGAGTGGTCTGGCACAGAGCAAATAACGGGACAGGAACTTGAACCCAGGGTTCCTGGCACCCCATCACATGGGAAGGTGGGAACCCGTGTACTTTTCCAGGGTCCCTTCCTGGCTCAGTGCTCCCTTCTGTACAGCGAGTGGGCTGGCTGTTTAAAGAGCCTCAGGATGTGCTGAGTCCAGGTTTTTGGGAGGGGCAGCAAGGGTGAACACCACGCCTGAGTACCGGGCAGCCCCTGGAAGCACCTGCTGGCTCAGTCCCCAGTTCACCAGTCCCCCACCTGGGTCGATCACTGCACCTTGAAGTCCTGGACCTCACGACTACTACTGGGTCCCCGCTTCCCCTTGCCAGGTCCTCCCAGAGGCTTGCGAGCTGGCTGTGAACTGGGCAGGCCCCGGCTCCCTGCTCCCTCCCAGGATAAAGTCTGGGCAGAGAATGACAAAGGTGTGGGTAGCTCTCCAAGAACGCAGGAGCTTGCTCCCCGCGCGCACACACCTTGGTCGCTCTTCTGCCGCCATGGTTCGTTCATGGCTGTGTCCCCCTGCCCTGGCCAGCACAGTACCTGAGGGTGGGGAGCCCGGAGAGCCCGGCGTGGGGCTGTCGTCCACCAGGCCGAGCTCTCTGTGCAGAGCACGCTGCCGGGCTGCACCCAGCGTCCTCTCCCGCTTCTCTCTCGCCGCCCGGAGCTTGGTGATGCTCAGCTTCAGGTCGAGCGGCTCGTCCAAGGAGTGCATGGCGATGGGGGGGGGGGGGGCTGGCGGCGCGGGAGGTGGCAGGCAGCAGGCGGCAGGCAGCAGGAACCTGTGGAAGAACAGCGGCTGTGCTACGCCCTGGGCGCAGCAGGGCAGCGGGAGGCTGTCTTCCAGGCTGGGAGAGCTCCGAGTGGCCTGGCCAGCAGCCATCACGGGAAGAGAGCACCAGCTACCCACCCGGAGGTTCCACACCCACTTCTGAGTCTTTGAGCTTTAGCAACACCGCCTCAAGTCACAGAGCCGCCAGATGGCCTCTCAGGACCTTGCTAGCCAAGTCCCAGCAGTCGTGCCTGGAACTCAGGCTTGGTCAGCCCAGACAGGAGCAGGCCAGGGGAGCAACGGCGTCCTCCCTGGAGTCCGGGAGGGCTCCTTGGCGGCTGGCGGCAGAGCGCCCCTTACACGTGCTCATGGCTGCTGGCAGGCAGCTGCAGCTCTCTCCACTGAACCAGGCCCACTGTGCAGAGCCCGAGGGTCTGGGAACAGCATCACCCAGCTCCCAGGAGCCTCAGGGCCCTGGGCTGCCACCAGGGGGCAGCTGGGGACTGTGGGCCAGCCAGGCCAACCTGGGGCAGGAAGGGCAGAGCCGCTCTGTCTGGTGGTCAATGACAAGCTCAGATGTCACTTTTTATTGGTGATATTCTTTTATTGTAAGTTCGCGCGTCCTAATTTTCACCGTAATTTTCCTAGAATCTCACTGGTGTCGTTTTCTTTACATCAATGAAATACCAGCATCCACTGACCCAAGAACAAGGTTAACTGCATTCTGAGCTCAGACGTCGCTACCGCAGCAGCGCTGCCTGTACCCTCGTGGAGGTGACTCGTGCACCTTGAAATCCACCTGCTGTGGAAGCCTATGCCAGTCACCATATCCGAGTTTTGTTTTATTTTTTTGACAGGCATAGTTAGTGAGAGAGACAGAGAGAAAGGTCTTCCTTCCGTTGGTTCACCCCCCAAATGGCCGCTATGGCAGGCGTGTTACGCTGATCCAAAGCCAGGAGCCAGGTGCTTCTCCTGGTCTCCCATGGGGTGCAGGGCCCAAGGACCTGGGCCATCCTCCACTGCCTTCCCGGGCCACAGCAGAGAGCTGGCCTGGAAGAGGGGCAACCGGGACAGAATCCGGCGCCCCAACCGGGACTAGAACCCGGGGTACCAGCGCCCCAGGCCTAGTGAGCCGCGGCACCGGCCACCATATCAGAGTTCTCACCCCTAATCCAAAAGGATGTATAGAACCAGCCCATGATCAAACCATTCGCTGCTCCTCGCCCTTGGGTCTGCCTGGTGGCCTGTGCGGCCCATGGGTACACAGCCACCTGACGACACTCTCCAAGGAATCCTCCCCCGGGGCCGGCTCCTTGGCAGGTTCATTTCCTGATCACACTGACTTCTGCGAAGGCTTTCCGCACACCAGGAAGACAGCCCCCCCCCCAGCCCCTCTGCATCCGGGAATCCATCCCAGGGGGCCCGGCCACAGGCTAGCACGGGAGTCGCCAGCCCTGGGATGGGTGTGCCCGTCAGAGCGTGGGTCTGCACCTTGTCCCACTCGGAGCTGTCACCTCTGTTCAGATGTGCTCCTCAGCCAAGCCTTGCCTGTACCAGATGCTCCCAGCCACACAGCTGGCAGGTGGGCGAGCGGGTGATGGATGGGCCTGGGCTGCCCTCTGCCTGACCCCCGCCCCCCTCATGTCTGTCTGTCTGCCTGTCCTTCCACCTGTTTATTTTTAGACACAGGCCCAGTCCAACCTCCCTGAAGCTGCTCTGTGCTGGGAGCCTGGGAGGGGAGGAAGGAAGTAAATATTTATGCTGATTAAGAATTCAGGAGCCAGGAAGGGCTGGTGGCCTGGTCCCTCCGCTGGCCCAGGGCCACAGGCCTCCCCACAGCCGGAGAGGGGACCACAAGGGCAGGATGGCACTGCCATCCACTTCCCAGACTAGAGGGGGCTGGCGGAAGACCTGCAGGGGACACGGCCACCCCTAGAGGTAGGGAGGACCAGGGAAGGAGCCTGTCCTGGGAGCCGAGGCCCAGCTCAGTGCCCCAAGCAGCAGGGGCTCCAGCACTCGCCTTGATCAGAAGGCGCAGCCCCCAGGGACACCGCCCCACCCCTACTTCCTGCCCCCCTGGGCTCTGTCCAGGGAGGGCTCCTGGCTGTGGAAGCCAAAGCCAGGGCCCAGCCTGGGCGCCGCCTCCCTCTCCTGGGAAAGGAGGAAGGAGCCGCCCCATAGTCCACACCTCCCAGTACCTCCACCCCAGGCCGGCCCCACCCAGAATTCTTCCTCCCCGGGGCAGGGGCCCCCAGGGGGCCTGTGACCCCACTCTGGCTCCGACCTTGGCCAACCTCAAGGTGTCCCCACCCCCCACCCGCAGCCGGCAGCAGCCAGCTCTGGGCTCGCTCTGCTCTTTGTTCCCGGTCGGGTGAAGGGGGCAGGCGAGAGCGGGTTCCCACCGCCTAAAAGCCTCGGAAGCCCAGAGGAGGACAGGACCAGGCGCTGCCGGCACCTCCAGGGGCCAGCCACGCCCCCAACCGGTTCAGTGCCCACGACCAGGGAGGGGACGTGATCCCAAGGACGAGGTGGCCACCTGCCTCGCTCAGGGCAGCAGCCGCGCGCCCAGGCTCCCGGGGCGCACACCCGCGGGCGCTCGCAGGGTGCAGCGTGAGGTCAGGGCGTGCGATACCCCGGGCCTCAGTTTCCCAGACGTCTGCACGGCGTGCCGCGGAGGTGCCACCGGCGACCCCAGGCGCGTCCCCACGGGCCAGGCGGGGAGGCGGCGAAAGGAACTAATTAGAGTGAGGCGCGGGAGGAAGCGGTGGCGGCAGCGCGGGACCACCGGGACGGCGAGCCCTCCCTTACCCCCGGCTTGGTGCAAGGGGAGGGGGGTGGTAACAGGAGGGTGGGCCGTTTAGGCCCCCCACGGCCGGACCAGACAATAGCTGCCTTTGTGCGCCACCAGCCGGCCCAGCTGCAGCGCACCGAGGAGCCCCTGCTCACCACGCTTGGCCCCCCATCCCCGGTCAGGTAGGCGGCACAGGTGAAGCCAGCCTCCATTCACCCTGGTGACTGGAGGGCAGCGGCCAGGGCCTGCAAGCTCCAGGAAACTGAGGCCCAGGACCGCTGGCTGGGGGTGGGTCCTACCCCAAACAGCCAGGTTCAGTCCCTTGGGCACCACCCTGCCCATGGTCCACACCCCTGTGTGCCACTCTGGGAAACTGAGGCTCAAGGTCACCAGGCTACCGGGGGTGGGGGGGGGGAGCCAAGCAGATGGAATTTTGCTCTGGTGCCAGCGGCTGGCTGGTCCTGAGCCTGGGGGGTGCCTGTGTGGGTGTGGGTGGGGCACAGGGCAGGTTCCCACTGTGCATGCCCGCCCTGGGGCTCGCTGAGAGGACAGGCCGTCTGCAGGAGCAGGCTGCACCCCTGCACACCCCACAGCAGTGTGGGGTCATGCGAGGGCCTGAAACTGTCCTTTGGTCAGCCCAAGATGTGCCTCCCAGAAGTCCAGGGAGCAGGTCCCTGAACCCCTGTCCCATCGGACAAGGCCTGCTGTGAGGCTGCCCTGGCTCTGGAGACTGGGCCCGGCACTTGAGCACTCTGGTCTTGCAGGTGGGGAGACTGAGGGCTGGAGGAGGAGGTGCCTGCACAAGGGGGTGGCAAGCCCAGGCCTGGAGCCATGCACCAATATCAGAATGACAGCGCCCACAGCCAGCCGTGTGGTTCGGCAACATGCCAGCACCTGCTGAGGCAGGTGCAATTCACGGCCATTTTACAGATGTAAAAACTGAGGCTCAGGGGACTCGGTAACCCGTCCAGGGTCACAGCTTGTCTGTGGCAGAGCTGGCTGCATCAGCCCCTCCTGTGCCTATGGTCACGGGGAGAGACAAAAGGGCTCGGGCCTGGTCCAGGGGCTTGTGTGGACAAGGGGCAGAGCTGGGAGGGGCGGGGGTGCCGGCAGTGGGTGGGCGCTGGAGGGGCCGACCGGGTGGGGCCCACCAGGAGGCTTGGAGAGCTGAGGGCAGAGAGCTGCCAAGGCAAACGGCCCCACAACCTGGCATTCCTGGGAACCGCGAGGCTCCCCGCTCTGGCCAAGAGCCCCACCCTCCCTGGCCGCCCAGGAGCGGGGGCTGGAGGGCAGCGGCAGGGCCTGCTGGGGGCCCCAGACAGGCCTTGTCCCAGATGCCCCTTCCTGACCGGGCAACAGCGCTCCAAATATAGGTCAGACCTCCTGGGGCCCCAACCTGGCTCCGCTGCTTCCTGCCCAAGCAACCTGGGCAAGCTGCCTCCCCGCCTCGCTCCTAAAACGGGGTAACACCAGCAGTGCCCCTCCACGCCAGGGGCTCCTGGGGAGGAGAAAGCTCAGTGCAGCACTCAGCGCCTGGAACAGTGCTGGCGCACAGTAGGCACTTGCAATAAAAGGTGCCGCTTGGGTCGTCACGACTGCCCAGTGCCCGGACGTTGGCCCGTCTGCAGCTCTGAGGAAGGCTGAGTGGGGGTCTGGCCTTCCCCGACAGATGCCACAGTCCACCCCGAACAGCGGAGCCTCCAGCCTCGGCTGTCCTGCGGCGTGACCACAGCAGGCCTGGTCACCTTCCAGAGCCCACTGCAGCAAGAGGGGCCGCCTCCCAGGCCAGGGAGGGGCTGGTCCTGAGGCCTGGGCCCAGGGGTCCCAGGAGAGGAGCCAGAGCAGACAGCATTTCCTGGAACAGCCTGGGGGGCGCCTTCCCTGGGACCCACTGGCTCAGCAGATGCCCCACCCCATCCCAAGATGGGCACCCAGCCAGCACCCCCAGGTCCCCTGGGAGGGCGGGCCTGCCTGGTGGGAGCCTGAGGGCCCCCAGATGACCCAGCCAGGGCTGAACTCTGCTCTGCCTTGGGGGCCTGGGAGAAAGCCAAAGCCTCCCCCTCCCCCCACCCGCAGCAGCAGCACCTGAGGGCGCCTCACACCGGGAGCCCCAGAGCCACCCAGAGCCAGGCCACCCCGCTGTCCCTTGAGTTTCCTCATGGAAACACCACACAGGAGATGACAACAACTGGTATTCTCACTTCCGGTCTGGGGCTGGGAGTGCCCGCACAGTCACTTGGGCCTGCCAAGGTCACCCGGATAGTTCAGGAAGAGCTGAAGCTGGGGGCTGGAGGCTGGCTCCCCCCACGGCCCTCCCCAGTCCCGGCTCCAGATGCCCCAGCAGAGGCACTCCAGGGAGGGCGAGGCGGCACCTGGGGGGCCCAGCACACGGATCGGCCAGCTGCAGGGCCCCACCTGGCACGGAGGCCTCCCCTGTCCTGGTGGCTCAGGGCCCCCACGGACGGCCCCCACCCCCTGCTGCCTCCCGCCTGCAGCCACCTTTGCACAACTATGTCTGGTATTTTGCCGTCTGCCCAGCTGGGGGGGTGCGTGGGGCCGCGAGCACTGCCTGCACCTGGGCCGCAGCCAGAGGCAAGCCCGCCAAGCAGCCCCCACGCCCGCCTGGGCTGGGGGGGGGGGGGAGACAGGAGGGCGGGCCCAGGCCGCCCAAATCCCTGGGAGGGGCCGGCACTGGGGGAGCCAGACAGGGACACACACCCAGCAAGGCTGAGACACAGGCAGGGCTGGCCACTCACAGAGCTCTCCGGGGCCAGCACACGCATGAGCCAGTGTCCCCAAGGACACGGATGGGCACCCAAGCGCCTCCAGACATACAGGTGGGCATAGGTGTCACACCTGCGCTCAAACACAGCACACCCGGGACATGAAGGGACGCCCTGCCCCAGTGTCGGGAACAGACTGGACACAAGGCCCAGGCACCACTGAGCTTCCCAAACCAAGCCTGGCTGCAGGTGGACCCACAGGCGCCTGCCACATCCCAGGGGGCCCATGCCTATGGCCCCCCACCCCCGCCCTGGGGCAGGCACCTGCCAAGTGCAGGCAGGAGCAGGTGAGGCAGGCTCTGGACTCTGCCCTGTCCTCACCGCCTCATTTATCCGATTGGATCACACAGCCCCGCATTCCAGGACCTGGCCCTCCACTGTGCTCTGGGGGGCCCACGGGGCAATCAGAGGGAGCAAGGCCTGGAAGACAGTGCAGACCTGAGGCAGCCACGTGGCCGGGGTCAGGGGCAGAGGGAGCTCGGGGGTCCCTGTGGCTGGGACCGGCCAGCATGCCTCCCCACTTCCCAGCTGGGGGCCCTGACAAGGGCACAGTGCTTGGAGGGGCACAGACTCTTGTCACCCACTCTGAGCTCCCACCATGCAGCCCCCCGAAAGCAGCGAGTCTGCCTGTCACTCAGTGGAGGAGGAGGCGGGAAAGGAAGAGCCGCAGCAGGGAGGCTGGGATGAGCCCGGCGGGCACTAGGGAGCCACGAAGGGTTCTGCACAGACAGCACCGTCTGCCCCTCCTGCAGGGTCTCCTGTCCCCGGGCATCTTCCTCTCTCAGGATCCGTCTCTGCAGAACCTGACACCTCTCAGGTGCTGGCTCCAGCTTCACAGTCTCCCAGGTCCCCATAGTCCTGCCTCCTCCTCCAGCAAGTCTTCCCTGATGAACTCCCTGGCCTCTGCCTCTGGCAGAGGGCTCTACCCAGCCCCTACACAAGGACCTGCCTCCGTCCCCACACGGCTGAAGGCAGCGCGCATGGCCCAGCAGCCGCCCGGGGTCCAGGTCCTCACTCACACATTGTGAATGCCTCGGCGAAGCCCACTGAGGAGCAGCTGTGCCAGCGCCCTGGTGTCTCCCCCAGGCCTGGTGTTCTGGCAGCAGGTTCCCCTGAGCCCACTGACCTCACCAACAGTTCACTGCCCCTTTCCCACAGCCCTTGGCCGAAACCCACCGCTCCCACCAGAGTGGGAAGTCCTTGGGACTCAGAGTCAGAAAACCAGACGTGATCCAACTTGATGCAGGGCGAGGCCCCGGGCCTCAGTTTCCCCATCGTGAGAGGAGCGGAACTGGAGCTCAAACACCAACCACCCCCTTCCAGTGCACCTGCTGCTTGGGAGAGGAGGTTTGGCGATGAATGAGTGCCCGCCTGCCCCCAGCCGAGGTGCACAGGTAGTGGAGACGAGGTGGAGGTGGTTTACCAAGGTCAAGGACAGAAGCTCATTGTGGTCCCAACTCGGCTGTCTCTTCCTCCCTGCCCGGGGCCAAGGGATCCCAGGACAGACCTGGAGGTGGGTAGGGGCTGGTAGAGACCACCCAGTCAGCTGGGACAACCCCACGGACTCAGCTTCCCGGCTTCACCTCGCACTGCCCACCCTCCCACGGACGGCTGCAGTCCCACTCTGGGTAGCAGAGCGAGCCCAGGAGCCGGGCAGTTTCCAATCCACTCCCCCCACACCCCACGTCCTCCCCCTTCCAAAAGGGAGCACCCTGCCAGGCTTGGCCTGCTGCAAGCCCTGAAGGCCCACCGTCCTCAGAACCATGAGGGTGACCACTTGGAGCCCTGGAGCCGGTAGGCGGAGGCCGGCAGCACTGAGGGGGGAAGGCAGGAGGGGACGCAAAGCTTGGGGTCAGTCTGCGGGAAGCGTGGGGGAGGGGCCCAGGGTCTCTGGACGGAGGCAGAGCTGGGGGAAGCTGGGCGCAGGCAGGCTGGGACTTGCCAGCCAGACCGGCGTGGGGGGCGGGGGAGAGGCGCTCCCTCCAGACGCGTCTGCCCGGTGCAGGGCGGGGGTCCTGGGTTAAACTGACCTTTTAGGGGCCAGGGCCAGCCAGCCCTGGGCTCCAGGTCCTTTCTGTTCCTTCCTGACCCTGAGAGCCCCCAAATCTCACAGCCTCGACTCCCTCCACCGGCCCTGACAGCCTCACGCCTGGCCTGGCCGAGACCGGGTGAGGGGCAGGCCGCTCTCCTGCAGGCTCCCAGCCGTGGGCGGGGGTGGGGAGAAGGAGGGGGCTTAGGTCTCCCGGGGCCTCTGCTGCCTTCCCAACCGCCCTTGGCCATGACTGGAGGAGGGGGCCGGGGGCTGGGTCTGAGCCCACCCACCCCACCCCCGGCAGCCATCTGCCAAAGCTGGAGCGCACAGCACATGCAGTCCCACACTCAGGCAGACCCCTCCCCGCAGGGGGCGCGACCTGGCTCCCAGAGGCAGCAGAGACAAAGGGCGGCCCAGCGAGTGACGCCTGGGAGAGTCTCAGCCTCCCTCTGCCCGCCCCCCAGTGAGGGCGTCTGGGGCAGGGGCAAGCCCCCCCCCCAGCTGGACTCACTTCCCATCTCCACACCCCAAGGCACCCCCCCAGTCCAGCCATCAGCCAACCAGAATCCTGCATCCCAGCTGTGGGAGCCCTGGAAGGCCAGAGCCAAGCCTTGGGGACACTTGGAGGGAGAGGCCCCCCGGGGTGGCAGGGAGAAGGGTCACCTAGGTCAGGCCTTTGCGACTCCCCAGGGACCCACTGTGAGGGAGGGGGAGGGGGCCCCTTGAGGACCTGGGCCAGACTTCCCCTCCCACCACCCCTGGAGGGTGAGAACAGACCTGCAAGCAGAACCTCTGGCAGCCCCAGAGCAGGGCCCCTGCTAATCCCAGCCCGGGAACTGGCCACCAGGCTCCCCAGCCATGGCCAGGCCCCGCCCTGCGCCACCGGGAGCCTCAGTTCCCTCACTTGTCAGGCAGAGGTGTGGGCGCCTGCGAAGTCACCACGCCAATGAAGGCATTGGGGTGAGCTGGATTCTTCCAGGGCTCTCCATGCTGCTCCAGCCCCGGGCCCACTGCACTGCCCCAGCCACCTGGGACAGAGGCCTGGGTCTAGCAGCCACCAGCAGCAGCAGGTCCCTGCCCCGCACCGAGGCAGTGGCCCAGCCCTAGCCATCAGCAAAGCACAGAGGTGCCTGTCGGAAATGTGGAGTCCCTGCCCCTGGCCACACCTGAATCAGAATCCACCAGGGTGGGGCCGGGCAGCCACTCCAGAAACCACTGGGGCAGCAGCTGTGACCCCACCCCCCGGGCAAGAAGCCACTGGGGCCCTGGCGTCCCCAGGCACAGACTGGGGCCTCAGCCCATCCCTGAGGACCTCACAGCCCCCCGAGGGGAGGAATCAGGCAGAGGAGGGAGAGCTGCATCTTTCTGGCTGGTCCCCGAGCCCCCATCCCCAGGCGAGAGAGGGTCTCAGACACAGCCCTGCCGACCACGGGTGCCCCCCAGGCCCCTTTCTCAGGGGTACTGACCTGGGGAGGAGTACCGCCCAGAGGCCCCCACTAGCCTCGGGCATGTGCTGTGAAATATGAAATAACCATCGCGACCCCAGTGGAGGGGGACTCTGGGGCGCCTTCCTCCTCCTCTGCCTGGACCACTTCCCCCAGCTCAGGGTCTCTCCTCTGGAATCCCACTTTCCCACTGGGGGAGGTGCCTCTTCGGCCTCCCCTGGGAGGCAGGAACCTACGAGGTATCTGGGCAGGAGGGGCAGAAGCAGGGTCCCAGAAGCCCCCAGCTGGCCTCCCAGAGAGCTCTGCTGTAGGCCCAGGTTCCAACATCTGGTCCCCCAGCCACAGCTGCTGCCACCCCCCCCAAATCCTGGGACTGCCCCAACCTCTGTCCAGTGCCTGCCCAGGCCCCCACACCCAAGAGGGAAATTTAGGCCCCCTGCGAGTCCAGTGGGGTGGATGGAAATGCATATGGGAAAATGTCGCCAGGAAAGCATTCTTCCGTCCACACCGCAGCCCGACCCGGGCGGATTAGGTGGGGAGAAGACGCTCCCTCGCCAGGGGCCAAGGCCAGGCCAGGGAAGGGAAGGAGGGTGAGGGGGCGGCAGAGGTGGGGTCCAGGCCTCCCTCCAGGCCCCAAGGGTCGCACTCTGGCCCTCCGCTCCCCGCGAAGGGAGCCAGGCAGAAGAAATGGCTGTGGCTGCGCCTTCACAGCTGGGCTTCTCAGACAAAAGCTTTGGGGGAACGCGGTTCACACAATTGTTTAAAATGAGGTTTTGAGATGTCTGTGGCATCCAGTTATTCATAGCGGCTCCACCCACGGATAATTGAGAGTTGGCTTTCGGTGGACTTCCCTCCCCGGCCCCATCTCAAGCCCCCACACCCCCAGCTTCTCCTGAAATCTGCAGCCCAGGATGTTCACCTGGTCTGACCCGGCGGCTTTACAGACAGGGAAACTGAGGCCCCGAAAGGGAAGGATCCGGGAACTGATAGGAGATTGGAGACCTGAACCCACCACGCCTGCCTCCCAAGCCAGGGGCTTTCCCACTCGCCCTCCAGGCTGTGGCCTGGCCCTAGCAAATCCCCAAAAGCAGTGGTGCCTGGGAATGCGTTGACTCACTGTCTGGCTTCCAGGGTACCCTCTTCCCATGGGTGAGGGAGGGGACTGGCAGGTGTCCCTGAGAGCCAGCAGCAGAAAGAGGCCCCCCGGGGGGCCTGGGCCAGGGTCACTCAGGGGCCGAACAGCCCCAGCTGGAGGGATTTAACACCGAAGGTGAAAGGTCACAGACAGGGAAGGGCCAGCAGGCATGGGGGGTCAGAGGGTCAGAGCTAATGGCAGCGCCGGAAAGGAGGGGGAGGGGAGGAGGCTAAGGAAAACAGGGCTGCTTCCAAGGGGTCTTTACCCCCAGCCCCCAAAACAATGTCCTACCCTGCCGGCACAGCTTGGCTAGCTGCAGGCAGGGCCAAGTTGAACTGGGGAGGGGTGTGCAAAGGGCTGGGCTGGAGCTCTGGAGGGGTGTCCTGGGGGGCCCCAGGTGCAGCCTCTCCCCCTGTGAGGACCACAGCCAATGGGAGGCCCCTCCTGGGCCCAGAGGAGAGAAAGAGGAGCAGAGGGGGAGGGCTCCAAGGTCACGGGGTGGGGGTGGGGCAGTGGGCTGGGCTGGGACAGCTGTGGCACTGTGGCACTGCACAGCAGGGCAGGGAAGGAGTGGGCCGGGGCGTTTCCCCCATCCCGAGCCTGGGGGGCTGCCATCCCTCCAGGAGGCCAGCACACACAGGATGACCGACTGCTACCCAGAGTGCCAGCCGCCCTGGATGGCCGCTCGGCCACTATCCCAGGCCCAGACCAAGACCCACGGGAGCCCAGGCCTTGGCCAGGTCCCCGGCTGGCCTGGCTGCCCTCTCGGTGTCCAGCGTTCCCTACAGAGCCAGGATCCAGGGTTGATGGCTGGGGGCCCAGGGCTCCTCCCAGTATCCCTTCCAGCTCCCCAGGCCCCAGGGCAGGGCTGGGCAGCTCCCTGCAACCAGAGCTTCCCGGCCACCCTCTGGCCAGGCTGGGCGGGCCCCTCCTGGATGGGCAGAAAGGCGGCACGCTGCCCTGCTGTGGCCTGAGTACCCTGCTGGGCAGGGCAGGGTGCCAAGGCCTCCAGGTGCCAGACTGGATTCCAGCCCCATTCCAGGGGGCCAGCGGGAAGCAGGCACAGGCCTCTCCCTCCCGGGGGATGCACCTGCCTCACCCCCTCCTCCCCAGCTCCAGACCCGCCCTCAGGCATTTGGATACCCCTGCCCTGCTCACCCAGCCAAGCCCCCCTCTGGCCTCCAGCCCGAGGGCAGGGGCGGGGTACAAGTGCTGGATGGGACTCCGACCGCTGGTCCCAACCCCCAGGGATGCCCCTCCTGGGGCCCAGGGAAGGGCCAGGGTTCGCAGGAGCGGCGGGAGGGAGACCTTCCCAGACAAGGGGAAGAGAAAAAGACACCTTTCCGATCCTCTGCTGGAAACAGCCGGGTGCAGCCGAGGCGAGGTGCGGCTGCCCCGCGGCCCCGGCCAACTTGGTGCCCAGGCTCCGAGTGGCCCCCTCTCCCCTCGCAGTCGCCCCCGCCGCGGTCGCCCAACTTCCCCGCTGAAGTTTGCGCCCGGCCTCCGGACAGAGGGCGGGCAGGGAGGGAGGAGAAAGACCGGGAGACCGAGGGCGGCCAGGGAGCCGGCGAGGGAGGGAGCGCGCGAGCGAGCGAGCGAGCGAGCGCGCAGGGGCCTCGGCGGGGGCTCACAATGGCCCGGGGCGAGGCGCGGACGGCGACGACGGGGGCGACCCTCGGGCCCCGCGGCCCCCGAGAGCGCGACAGGCGCCCCCCGCCCGGTCCCCGTGCCCAGGGCGCGACGCCGGGGGCTTCCTACCTCGGCGGCGGGGGCGGCGGGGCTCCCGGCTGCGGGCTCCGGCGGTCGGGGGTCGGCGGGGGGGGACGAGCGGGGAGCGGCTGGGGCGGGCGGGGGCCGGGACGCGAGGCTCACGCGGCGCGGGCTGCCCTGGCACGGCCGCCCGGCGCCCGGCCGCGCCGCCACATCTGCAGCTCGGGCAGGGAAGGTGGCCGCGGCGGCCGGGCCGTGCGGGGATGTCTTAGCGAGGGAGGGAGGAGGGAGGAGGCCGGCGGCGGGAGGAGGGGCCGCGGCGGAGGCGAGGAGGAGGGGCGCGGGGGGCGGCCTCCCTCCCGCCCGCGCCCGCCCGCTCGCTCGCTCCCGCCCCTCCCAGCAAACCCCGCTCGCCGCCGCGGCCCCAGGCCCGGGGCGCCAGCTGCCAGGCGGGGCCGTACGCGTCGGGGGAGGGGGCGGCCGGGCGCCCGGCGCTGGGCCGGGGGAGGGGCGCGGAGGAGGGCGGCGCGGCGGCGGGGAGCGTGGCGCGGGCACCGCGAGGGCGGGCGCGAGGGGGCGCCGGACAGCCGCCGCGCCGCGCGCGTCCCGCTCGGCCCCATCCTCGCCCCCGGCCCCGCCCCCCGCCCGAGGGCAGCGCTAGGACACGGCGGGGAGGTGGCCGGGGTGGGGGTGGCGGGGGAGCCCGCGAGAAAAGCCCCGCGGCCCGCGACGAGGGCGGAGGTGTCGGCGGCCGAGGAGGAGGCGGGGACCCTCGGCTGCCCCGGCGGGGTCACCTTGGCCGGGCCCCCCGCGGCCCCGCGCGGCGGGAGGGCGACAGGAACGCCTCTCCGCACGCTTCGCGCCCTCTGCCCAGCCGGGTTCCAGGAACGCGCAGGCAGTGCCCGGCGGACGGCGGTCTCTCCCGATCCCGGGCGGCGCTGACCGGGGTTCGAGGCCCGGCTCGGCCCCTCGAGCAGGTCCGACACGGCGGCTGGACCTCGGGCTGCCCTTGGCTTCCGTTTCCCTCGCGGTGGAGTAAGGGCGAGGCTCGGCCTGAGCAGTCCCGGCCTCCTCCGCCGGGTCCCTATCTTGATCCCGGCGGTGGGGACCACCTGCGCCGCGGGCCGGAGCGAGCGGCGTGACTCTGGGGCTGCCTCGGTGCAGTGAGTGGACAGATGCTCGCCGGCGCGCTAGCCCCGCGCCAGGCCAAGCCGTCTGCCACCTCCTCACGCTGAGCCACGGACTCGGTCCCGATGGGTGCGGGCTCATCCTGAGCCCCCGCCCGGCGGCCGGTCGTGGCTCCGCGCTGCGGGGGAGCATCCCCCCCGGAGGAGGCTTCGAGCTCGGGTGGTGTGACTCCGTCTTCATGCGTGGGCCCCGAGTCGGGAGCGTGTAGACCGTGATCACGCGTTATCCCCGTGCGTGGTGCCTAGTAGGTGCGTTCGACCCGGAGCACGGACGCACGCTTAGTAGGTGCACGTGACACCGCCGGCAAACGTGTGCACACCAGGCGCGCCTAAGCCATGACGCTCCTGTGTCGGTCTGCGGCACGCACAGTAGGTGCTCGTGGCGTGGGAGGGCCGGTCTGCCCGGAGCAGAGGCCACAGCGCGCGTTGGAGGGGACCTCCTCCCGCCCCCGCCGCACCCCGCCCCGGTTTCCCGAGAGTGGGTGGTGTGGAGTGTGGCCGGGTTAAACATTAGCCGACAGATGGACCTCGGGGAAGGCCAGTCTCGGGCCCTGACGCTCCTAGGAGGGGGCTGCGAAGCGTCCACTCCCCGATGGTGCGGGGGGCGGAGACCTACGGCCGCGCAGCGCCCCCTCCAGGCGCAGGGAGTCGCAGCGGCTCGGCCAGGCGGGGCTCCGGCCCTCGCAATCCCGGGGAAAACGCACGCGCGAGGCCGGTGTCCATCTCTCGCAGGGCGCCAGGCGCGGTGCCACGCCCGGGGCGACGGGGCCGGGGGAAGCGGCACCCTCCAGGGCCCTGCTGGGAGCCGCGTCCCTGCGCGTGGCTCCCAGGACGGCTCCGACGCCCCGTTCTGCACCCCGCGTTCGCAGGGTGAGTGCAGTGGCTCGCTGCTTTCCCGATTTCAGGGGACGCTCTCAACACAGCTGAGTGGCTGCCCGCAGGGGCCGATTCCAGGACCCCCTTTGTTGCTGTCCCCTCAGTCGCAAATCGACGCCTACATTTGGCTGCTTGGCTCCTTAGAAGCCACCAAGTGAGAAGGAACGACTTTGGTTTTGGTGTAACGTCGGTTCTCAGACCAGTTCCGATGGAAAAGCCCTCGCTCTAAGCCCCTGCCTCCCTAGGACATCCAAGAGCACCGGGCTCTCGGCCACTTTTCCAGGAGGAAGCACCTGCCCGTGCAGTCAGGCCAAACCCAGATACCTGTTTTAGTTTTATTGTTTAATTTACTTGAAATGTAGGGAGACAAAGAGAGATCCCCCATCCACTGGTTCACTCCCCAAATGCTTCGCAGCAGCCAGACCTGTATCAGGCCAAACTCGGAAGCCAGGACTTCAGTTGTGGTCTCCCAAGAAGGTGACAGGACCCCAAACACTTCAGTCATCGTCATTGTCTCCCAGGCTGCATATTAGCCGAAAGCTAGAATGGAGAGCAGCCGTGGGACGTGAGCGCAGGCACGCTGCTATGGGATACAGGTGTCCCAGGGAGCCGCTTAACTCTGTGCCAAATGCCTAGCCAGAAGACCCTTCTTGGGGTTGGTGCTGCGATATCCCATATGGGCGCTGGCTTGAGTCCCAGAAGCTCCACTTCCTACCCAGCTCCCTGCGGATGAGCCTGGGAAAGCAGCAGAAGATGGCCTGGGAGACCTGGAAGACGCTCCTGGATCCTTGTTTTAGCCTGGCCCGGCCCCAGCCATTGTGGCCATTTGGGGAGTGAACTAATGCATGGAAGATCCCTCTCTCTGTCTCTGTCTCTCTCTCTCTCTCTCTCCCCCTCTCTTTGTATCGCCGCCTTTCATATAAATAAATAAATCTTCTAAGTAAGAAAGCAGTCCGTTCTTATTGAAGGCTGATGGGTGCCCTCCCGCCTGCAGAAGCCCTGTTCTGAGCACTCGCCTCTCCTGCGTGCTCAGGGTGAGGCCTCTTGGAGGGAGGATGGTCTCCATCATTGGACTGTGCGTCCCCTAGGACGCAGGACCCAGGGGTGTTGCCTGCTTTGTCCCTCCCCCTGCAGGCTCCTGAACACGGCCTGGCAAGCCGTAAATGCCTCCCAGACTTGGTTCCCCAACCCTTTACCAGTAAACATACGTGGAACATCTCAGTTCCCACTCACTCAACAGATGGCTATTCAGTTCTTCCCATGTGTTCCCTTGTTGAAGACCTACTGTGCCTACTGGCCCAGGCGTCCCCACCCATGCTGTGAGGAGGGGTCACCTGTCCTCACCCAGCGGAGACCCGGCCCCCTCATTCACATGTGTGCACTTCTACAAGGAAGGCGTTCTGCACCCCAGGAGCTCAGTGAAGGCCGCTGTGCTAAGTCCAGCAGGAAGCCAATGGTATAGTCACAGTTACCGTCTTTCCAGAGCTGAGAGTGGACAAGAAAGCATCAAGAAATGGGCCCGAAGCCCCACATTGCAGATGCAGCAGAAGTGACAGGAACCAGGGTGCGTGAAGGAGGGCAGGCCCCTGCAGCACTCCGGGCCTCAGTTGCTCCATCTGTAAAATGGCAATGCTCAGGGTGCCCACCACAAGGTTGGGTGGGGCGTGATTCTGCCTGGCGAGCAGGAGTTACTATTGTTATTAAGGAGCCCTGCAACCCACGGTGAGCTGGGTCCAGGCACACGGAGTGATGGAGGGCGAGAGATCAGGGCAACTTACCAACCTCGAGGGGGCAGCTCGCTGAGCCTGCAGGGCTGGGCTTCTACGGGGCGGGGTGTTTATGCTGGGAAGAGCCCTGGCTGCTCCTCGCACCCAGCTCAGGGAGAAAGGAGGGCCCCGAGTCCCGGGCTGGGCCCAGCGCAGACAGCGTCACACCATCTGCCCACAAAGCCCAGGCCCTGCCAGCTGGGTCCGGCAGGTTTGGGACACTCCGTGAGGGACTCACCTGGTGCACAGGAAGCGTGTGGTGTGGCGAGCCAGACGCTCAGCTCTTGGAGGTGTTGCGGCTGCCAGGGTGAGGGTGCACACGGACACTGCTGCTGGGGACGACATGCTGCCTCTGCTGCCCAAGAGGGGCCCCAGCTGGGTGGAATATTCTGCTGTTGCCATCTTGAGATTCTTTTTTAAAAAAGATTTATTTGTTGGGGCTGGTGCTGTGGTGCAGCGGGTTAACGCCCTGGCCTGAAGCGCTGGCATCCCATTTGGGCACCGGTTCTAATCTGCTCCTCTTCCCATCCAGCTCTCTGCTGTGGCCTGGAAAAGCAGTAGGGGCCCACAGGGGCCCAAGCACTTGGGCCATTGTCCACTGCTTTCCCCAGGCAATTAGCAGGGAGTTGGATCAGAAGCAGAGCGGCCAGGACACGAACCGGTGCCCATGTGGGATGCTGGCATTGCAGGTGGTAGCTTTTTCTGCCACAGTGCAGGCCTCTTGAAATTCTTAATTTTAAAAATATTCTTACTGGGGCTGGCGCTGTGGTACAGTGGGTAAAGCCGCAGCCTGCGGTGCCGGCATCCCATATGGGCACCAGTTCGTGACCCAGCTGCCCCACTTCCGATCCAGCTCTCTGCTATGGCCTGGGAAACCAGTAGAAGGTGGCCCAAGTCCCTCGGCCCCTGCACCTACAGGGGAGACCCAGAAGAAGCTACTGGCTCCTGGCTTCCGATCAGCCCAACTCTAGCTATAGTGTCCATCTGCGGAGTGAGCCAGCAGATGGAAGCTCTCTTTCCCTCTGCCTCTGTGTCTCTGTAACTCTGCCTTTCAAATAAATAAATAAAAGTCTTCTTATTATTTGAGGGGCAGAAAGAGAGAGCAGCTCCTGTCTACTGGTTTGCTCCCCCCACCCCCATGCCTGCAAGGACAGCGGCTGGGCCAAGGTCAGGGCAGGGGCCAAGGCAGAGGCTGAAGCTGCAGCTGAACCCGGGAGCCGGGAACCCACTTCGGGCCTCCCGTGTGGGTGGCAGGAAGCCATTCACTTCAGCCACCATCACCACTGCTCCCCAGTGTCTACATCAGCAGGAAGCTGCAGTCGGGAGCCGAGCCCTGGCCGGGCACCCACCGCTCCCAACGGGGGCCCCCGGGCAGGCCCCGCAGCTGTTCCCAGCTTCCGGGTAAACACGGCGTGCACCTCGGCAGAGCCGCTGGCAGGTTTAAAGGGCACAGCGCCTGACACAGAATAAACGCGCAAAATGAGGATTCCTGCAGGGGCGACCTTGCAGGGAGGGGAGGGGTCTCGTCCCCCGCCCCGGGCCCCGCCCCTCCGGCCTTCCGAGGGAGGCGCCCCCCCACACCCCACAGGGCCGGGACGAGGGGGCGGAGGAGCGGGAGCGACACATTTTTGAGCCGTGACCAACTGGAAACTCCCTCCCCGAGGCGGAAGCCGGGGGCGCCCCGCTGGGGCTCGCGAGCCTCCGCCGGGGCGGCCTCCCAGGCCTGGGGGCGGGGCGCCCGGGCCCCGCCTCTCGCCCGCCTCATAAATATGAATGAGCCTGCCGGGGAGCGGAAGTGCGAGGCGGCCCCTGTCCGACTGGCTCCGCCCTCGCCGCGGGCTCGCGCGGGAGGGGCGTGGCCAGCCCCGCGAAGGGGGGGCCTCCTTCCGGCCGGCGCGACCCGGACGTGACCTCGAGGGCCGGCGCCGCGGCCGCCCCCGGGAGGCGCGGGTAGCCCGTCGGCTGGGGGGGCCGCGCTTTGTCTCCCCGGCCCGGCCCGGCCGCCCGCAGCCTGCTGCCCTCCGGAGCCGACCTTCCAGGAGCGGCCCGACTCATTCATTCATGTATTCATGCCCCCCCACCCGGCAGGGGACACGGGGTGGAGGTAGGGGGAGTGAAAGGCAGAGCAGAGCTGTCAGCCTGGGGCGAGAGGTCCAGGGGCCAGACGGACGAGAGCGAGAGGTCCAGGGGCCAGACGGACATAAGCAGGGAAGGGGGTCCTGGAGGGTGACCTGAGTCAGGACCTGCAGGAAGTGAGGGAACAAGCCATACAGGAAACTTAAGGGTAGAACGTTCCAGAAGAAGGGGTGCTCCAGGTAGAGGGCACAGGCACAGCGGGCATGCAGGCCCGTGGGGCAGGCGTGGAGGGGAGGCGTGCGAATGAAAGGGATGGGGTCCTGGTCTCCGTGGCCGGCGGTTTCAGGCAGGGGCCGGGCAGTGTGCTGGGCGAGGGAGATGGACAGCCCGGTATCTGGGAAGAGATCAGGCTATGGGAGGTTACATGACTTGCCCAAGGTCACACAGCTTGGAAGTGGCCAGACCAGCATTGGAACCCAAGGGGACTGACGTCACTGCCTGGAGACATACTCAGGAGACCTAGGGTGAGGTGACCTTGACCAAGACAGGTCCCCGTGTCCCTGCACAGTGCTGGAGGCCGCTGGCCTCTGTGCAAGATGGGCAAGCCGGGCCCTTTTTGCTGCTGGTCTGCTGACACACACACACACCCTGGGACTGTGGGCGAAACCCAGCCCAGTCACTGCGCAGAGCCAGGGTGTAGCAGAACCTTGGCTGATGTCTGCTGTCCCTGGAGATGTCTGCAAAGCACTTGCCACCTCGTCAGGCTCTGGAGCAGGTACATGTGGCTTCGGGGAGGGCGGACGGAAGGCGGGAGCCAGAGGCCGCGTCTGTGGCAGGGGAAAGGGGGTGGTTGGGGGCGCCTGGGGCAGCTGAGCGCTCTGGAGCAGTCACAGGGTGTCAGCCAGGCATCGCTCCGGACCTGCGGAGACCAGAGCACAGGCACAAAGCCCACCCACGTGCACCTGCTGCCCAGGTGAGGTGGACAATGCCCCCAGGTGTCCAGCCGGGGCTCTGTGGCCTCTCTGCGGTGTGCAGGTGGGTCTGTGCCTCAGGACACGTGGTGCTGAGGGCCTGGGGGTCTCTGACGGGACACAGACTGCTCATAGACTTCACCCTCCTCCAGCCTGTTAGAGTTTCCAGTCCTGTGTGAAATGTGCCTTCAGGCCCAGTGTGAAATGTGGCTGGGCCAGGAGAGGGTCTCAGCCTTCCGTATGTGGAGCTGGGCTGTTCCAGGAGCCCCTGCCTCAGGTCAGCAGTGAGTTTGAGAAACTGATTGGACAAAACCAGAACGGAACTTGCTCTCTGGCCTTTAAGAATGCACACAGGGGTAAAGCCGCCTGCAGTGCCGGCATCCCATATGGGTGCCGTTCGAGTCCCAGCTGCTCCACTTCCAGCTCTCTGCTGTGGCCTGGGAAAGCAGTAGAAGACGGCACAGGTCCTTGGGCCCCTGCACCCGCGTGGGAGACCTGGAAGAAGCTCCTGGCTTCAGATCTGCCCAGCTCACTTGTTGTGGCCATCTGAGGAGTGAACCAGTGGATGGAAGACCTCTCTGTCTGCCTCTGCCTCTCTGTAACTCTGCCTTTCAAATAAATAAATAAATGCTAAAAAAAAAGAGATATACACACACACACACAGGTGGCAGGCGCCTAATCATTCAAGCTACCTCCACCAAGGTGTGCACTGACCTGGAGCTGGGGTCAGGAGCCTGAGGCCTGTATGAAGCCCAAGCACTCCTTCCTACCATTTGGAGAGGAAAGCTCAGAGAAGTTAAGTGGTTTGTCTGGAAGTATGCAGTAACCAAAACCATGGAGTCCACAGCCCAACTCCCCCACCCCCAACACACACAGTCTGCCTCAGCTGAATCAGGCCCAAGGAGGATACACTTTGCATTTGACCACACGCTGGCCTAAGTGGGTCCCTTACTTGGAGACCCCCTGACACCCTGGAGTAGGGGGAGGGGTGGTGTGGGGACAGCAGGGACACTTGTGTTCCCAACCACCAGCCTTTGGGTCTAGAGTGTCAGCCCATCCTTTTTTATTCATTCATTTATTTATTTTTTGACAGGCAGAGTTAGTGAGAGAGACAGAGAGAAAGGTCTTCCTTTGCCGTTGGTTCACCCCCCAGGTGGCTGCTACGGCTGGCGCACTGCACCAATCTGAAGCCAGGAGCCAGGTACTTCCTCTTGGTCTCCCATGTGGGTGCAGGGCCCAAGCACTTGGGCCATCCTCCACTGCACTCCCGGGCCACAGCAGAGAGCTGGCCTGGAAGAGGAGCAACTGGGGCAGAATCCGGCGCCCCGACCGGGACTAGAACCCAGGGTGTCAGCGCTGCAGGCGGAGGATTAGCCAAGTGAGTCCCGGCGCCAGCCAGCCCATCCCTTTCAAAAAAAAAAAGGATTTACTTGAAAGGCATAGTAAAAAAGAGATGGTTCTTCTTCCATTGGTTCACTCCCCAAATGGCCAAAACAGCCAGGTTTGGGCCAGGCCGAAGCCGGGAGCCAGTGACTTCATCCAGG
This sequence comes from Oryctolagus cuniculus, assembly GCF_964237555.1. Lineage (NCBI taxonomy): Eukaryota > Metazoa > Chordata > Mammalia > Lagomorpha > Leporidae > Oryctolagus > Oryctolagus cuniculus. The sequence continues at coordinate 31,293,606 of NC_091450.1, forward strand.
TCTCCCGTGTAGGTGGCAGAGGTCCAAGCACGTGGGCCGTCTTGTGCACACCAGCATAATGCCGGATCAGAAGCAGAACGCCAGACTCTGGCTCTCCGATGTGGAATCCTGGTATTGCAGGCGGTGCTTAACGTGCTGCGCCACGAGCCCCGCCCCAGCCAGCCCCAGCCAGCCCCTGATAGGCCCCTGACAGGCCCCTGACACAGACGCCCAGAGCACTTCAGCCCAGCTGCAGTGTCCTCAGACTCCGGCCTCTTCCCACGTGGGCTTTGGCTCTAGCTGGTTGCACTGAGGGCATGACCCACCTGGGTGTGGCTGGGACTCCTGCAGGCCCTGGCCTTGAACTGAAGGGGTAGCTGGAGCTGTGGACGCCGTATGGTGTGCGTGTGGTGGGGAGGGGTGCTGTTGGGGGTGGGGACTGCATGGGTGGCCGCAGAACCGTGAGATGCCTCAGCAGAGGACAGCTTGTGGGAAACAGTGCCTCTCCCTCCGTGCGTCACTGCGCAAATCCAGTGACACACCCCAGTGGACTCAGCCTCGACCTGCTGCAAGTCGGGGGGGGGGGCGTATGAGGGGGGCTGTGCTTACGACAGGCTGCATGTGGTCTTCTGACTGCCTGGCCCTCCCAGCTGGGCAGCGCACAGAAGCCCCTTCCGGAGCCTTCTCGCAGCTTCTGTGTGTCTGAATGTAAATGCATTCCAGTCTCCACTGTAGCACTGTCGTCAGCCGAGTTGCTGCTCTGTTTAACACAGGTGGAGTCCCAAGCTATGGCCCTGCCTCCAGCCAGTCCCTGCCAAGCTTCTCACAGAGCGGCCGCCCCAGGTCGCCCCTCACGGCCGTGCGGCACGAGGGCTTCCTCCCCTTGCTCTGTTCTACACTGTCCCCCAGCCTCCTCTCAGCGAGACCCTGACCTCCCAAATCCCTCCTGCCTGGGGCTCCGCAGCCGCAGGTGTCCCCGAGCTGCTGCCCTTGGCCGTCCTTTGCCTGATGCTTTTCCAGTTGACGGGGCACGAGTGACCTGGTTGTGACCTGGTTGTGACCTGGTTGTGACGCTTGCTGTGATGCCAGCATCCCATATTGGAGCAGCAGTTTGAGTCCTGGCTGCTCTGCTCCTCATCCAGCTCCCTGCTAAGGCACCTGGGAAGGCAGCAAGAAAATGGCCTACGTACTTGGGCCCCTGCCACCCACGTGGGAGGTCCCAATGGAGTTCCAGGCTCCCCGCTTCCACCGGCCCAGCCCTGGCTGTTTCGGCCGTTTGAAAAGTGAACCAGCACATGGAAGATCTGTTTCCCTCTGCCTTTCAAATAAATAAAATCTTAAAAAGAAAGTGACTGGGCCCCTAGTTTCTATTTAAGAGTCTTGGACACACTGGGCACATACTTCCAGGGCTGGCTTAACCTCACCCTGGCGGGCTCTGGGGCTCCGGCTCTGCCTGTCACCCCAGGACAGCCCAGCCACCGTGCGTTCTGTGTGGTCCTTCCTGCAGCTGCTTGGGCTGACAGAGGTGAGTGCTGTCTTCATGGCTTCTAAGGCCCCTGCCTCCCTCCTGCCATCCTCTGGATTCTCCGACTTCCTGTTCTGTGCACGCATGCGTTCAAACGCGAGGGGCCTGCTGCTCCCGGGGGTGAAGCCTGCCCTTGTGCAGCAGGAGTTTTAGTCGGGGAAAGGTGGGAAGAGAAGTAGGCACCGTCCCAGGCCTGTCTTCTCTGTCTGCTTCCGGGGGCACAGAGCTGGACTCCCCAGCTGGGGTCCGCTCTGCTCTCTGTACCAGGAGGCCTTTGGGCATTAGGCGTTGGCTGGATTTGGATTTGACCCTCCTCAAGGAGAAGTTAGGCCACAGCAGGACCTGCTCCAGGGCCTGGAGGTGATGGAATCTTCGGGGGCTGGGATTGGGGTGTTGAGCAGAGCAGGCAGGTCAGGCTGGAACAGGGGCTCCCTGGGAAGGAGCCGTTTCATTACCGCCCTCTGCCTGAGGTCCGTCATCTTCTGAAGTCATGGCCGTAGCAGCCCGCGCTAAGCAGGGCTGAAGCCGGGAGCCTGGAACCCTATCCTGGCCTCCCATGTCGCTGGCAGGGGCTCACGTAGCTGGGCCAGCTTCTCTGCTTACCCAGGTGCATTGGCAGGCAGCTGGATGGGAAGTGGAGCAGCCAGGACTCAAACTGGCAGGCAGCCGTTTAACCCACTGTGCCGCCACGCCAGCCTGGGGTCCCACGTCTTAGCAGAGCCCACGTTGTGCCCCCACGCCCCCGGCCCCTTCATTATCCACAGCTCTCCCCACGCAGGAGCACCTGATCCCATCTGGCTGAGAATGAAAAGGACCTCTACATAGCGGTGTAGAAGCCAGAAGAGGGGAGAGTTTTTTCCATTGACACCTGGTGTCAGCACTGAGTTCGCTCAGGCAGGTCCACTGAAAGGAGAGTTTAATCAGCAGGTGGTAATTAAAAGCCAGAGGCCTCGGGCCAGCGTTGCGGTGCAGCTCGTTTGAGCTGCCGCTCTCAGCAGCTGGTGTGTGAGCTTCTGCTTCCAGTCCCGCCTCCTGCCGGTGCTCGCCCTGGGAGGCAGCAGCTGTCAGCTCGGACGCTTGGGTCCCAGCCACTCCAGACTGAGCTCCGGGCTCCTGGCTTCCGCCTGGCCCAGCCTGGCTGTAGTGGGGCATTTAGGAAGTGAACCAGTGGATGCAAGATCTCTCTTTATCTCTGTTTACCTCTAAGTAAAATGAGCATAAATCAAAATTAGAGATGCTTACAGCAGCATGATTTACAGCAGCCGAAATGCAGAAACAACCCAACATCAGCTGATGAGGGGTAAACAGACTGACCTCTCGCTGTGCTGGAGTATTACTCAGCCATGAACAAGCATGAAGCACAAACATGCTGCAGCGTGCAGCGCCTTGGAACAGAATACTGAGCAGAAGGCAGAGAGCCACGTGCTGTACCGTTCTGCTTATAGAAAACATCCAGAACGTGCAAGTGGACGGGGCAAAGTGGACGAGGAGTTGCACTGGAAAGACAGGCTGGGGGCCGGCGCTGTGGCATAGCGGGTAAAGCCGCCGCCTACAGTGCCGACATCCCATATGGGCACCGGTTCGAGTCCTGGCTGCTCCACTTCCCATCCAGCTCTCTGCTATGGCCTGGGAAAGCAGTAGAAGATGCCCAAGTGCTTGGGCCCCTGCACCCATGTGGGAGACCCTCAAGAAGCTCCTGGCTACTAGCTTCGGATCAGCACAGCTTCAGCCGCTGCAGCCAGTTGGGGAGTGAACCAGCGGATGGAAGACCTCTCTCTGGCTCTCTCTCTCTCTGTAACTCTGACTTTCAAATAAATAAATAAATATTAAAAAAAAAAAAAGGCTGGGTGCTGGGCAGAGTTCCTTTGAGGGTGGTCCAAAACTGCTCGTGGGAATGGTTGCACGGCAGCGTGGGAGCTGCTCACGGAAGCACCTACGGAGAACAGCAGCCAGACCTCCCTGCACTGGGGCTGACACAGGGTCAGGAGGAGGAGGGGCTTGCTGTGTGCCTGGGGAAACCCTCGGTGTTCTGTTCCTGGTCCTCCTGGAAGGTCACCGAGAAGTGCCCGGATGGAGGACACTTCCCCCCGTGAGAACTCGGCTCCGGCACTACCCTGAGAGAGCCGGAGGGGCGGCGCACCCAGTGACCCTCCGCCGTGCCGTCACTTTGCCACCGGTCCCAGCCCCTGTTCCTTCCTTGTGCTCTTCCCACACTTGGAATTCTTTCCTGCCTCCGATCTCGTTTTGTCTGACGACTGCTTGACTGAGCCCGTGGGTCGGGGGCTTCTCCGCGTCTTCCTTGCCACGCGATAGGTGCTCAGCCAAAACCTGATGAATGAACCCGCTCACACGTGTTGGTAACAGCTGAGGGCAGTCCGGGCTGGGGTCAGTGTTTGGTGCTGGGAGGGTCCGAGCCGAGCAGCTCAGGGTGTCTCTGGCCCCGGTGGCGTTCTCTGCCTCTGTTCCAGTTCCAGAAGAATGTCTCTGGAAGGAAGCAAAGCTTGGTCTGGCTGCGACGAGGCAAGAGGGGCGGGCGCGGGGGCTGCGGGCCGGGAGGAAGTGTGCAGCCCTGAGCTGCCGCAGGCGTGGCGTCTGCCTTCGCACCTTTGGAATGCGGCTGATTCACTCTGGGGGGAGCCATGGGCTGCCACTGCGCCTTGGATCTGACATCTGGAGGTTGAATTCCAGGAGGAGAGAGAGACGGATTCCTTCGAGCAGATGCCAACGCTGAAGGTCACATAGAGCAAGGGGACTGCTCTGGGAGTGGGCTGTGAGGATCCCACGCCCTACAGAGGTCTGGGGGAGAGGCGAGACCCCATCCCCAGCCTCGCCCTCACCCCTGAGCTACCAGCGCCTCTCTGTGGCAGGCTAAGGCAGAGACGAGGGCCAGAGCTGGACAGTTGGACCCAAACAGCGCCTGTGACTGCAGGGGCTGAGGGCCCAGGTGGGCCCAGCCCTCAGCGACATCTCTGGGACGCTGGCCTGCAGCTCACGGCCAAGTTCCCGCTGCATGGGCTTCGGTCTCAGGCCTGAATCCTGCTGGGAGACGCCGAATGCCCAGTGTGCTTCTCCCCTAGGTTCCAGTGGTTTTCTATGCTTGCCTCAGCGTGGCTGGAGCTGGGTCGGGCCCGCGGGGTGGCCGTGCTGCTGACGGGCAGGTGCACGTTTCGGAGCCCACACCAGCGTGGTCACATCCCTGGAGCCACTTGAGAAAGGTGGAAGCTTGAGGGGGTCCCCAGAGGGGCGCCAGCTCAGCCGTGCTGGCTGCCTCCCCGGGGCAAGCTCCGGGGGCAGTTCCAGGCCATGTGCTCAGCTTCCCCAGCTTTTGCCTACCGACCGGGTGCTGCCCTGGTTAAGTGGGTCTCTAAGCTCCCAGGAGCTCATTCTCTTCCTCTCTGAAATCTCCTAGGATTCTGTTAAGGACTGAATGAGAATGCACACACAGCCCTGGGCACATGCCTGGCTGGGAGGAGGCAGGAGGAGAGCTGACGCGTGCCCCGGTCTGCTGCGCCTGGTGGATTCTGGTGGACTCTGTGCAGTCTGACTGCGGGCATGAGTGCGCGAGCGTGTGCGTGTGCGTGTGTGCACATGAATGCCGCCGCAGCCCCTTCCTCTTCTCCCAGAGGGTCGGGGAGGCGGGGGAGATGCGGGAGTGGGTAGAGACCAAAGACTGGGCCTCCCAGGTCCAGCGTGTGGGCCTCAGCTGCGGGGTCTGCAGGCTCAGGCCTGCCTCTGGGAGGCCGCTCCCAGCAGCTTCAGCTGCAGACCTGGGGCTGGAGGCGGGGCTCAGGCATCCTAGGCTCCCACGTGCTACTGCCTGTATCCCTGTCCCACGACATCTGGAGCCGGTGTAGTCACCTGTCCCTGGAAGGTTCCTCAGTCAGCCTTTCAGTCCCCTGTGGGCCCCTTTCCGGAGCCCTGGAGCCCGGGGGTGGGTCTGCATCACCCTCGCCAGCCCTGCCCAGTGCCCACCCCCCGCCACCACACCGCCCAGGGCTCCCAGTCTCAGCTCAACCCCTGCTCCTCGGATGGGCCACTTGGACCCTGGGAGTTCCCGGTTCCACGACGGGTGGTGGGTGCAGTACGACTGTCTGGGGACATAGCATCGGTCACCAGGGGCAGTAGTTCCTGTTGTCCTGTATGGCCGGCCATCTAGTCTGTTGTAAGTGTTCTCAGACACAGCCCCTTCGGCTGGCCAGGACTACCCCGCAGGGCCCTCCTTCCTGTGGGTCAGGCTTTTTTTTTTTTTTTTTTTTTTTTAATGCATTCATCGGTCTCTTCCATTGGTCCACGGGCTCTCTGAAGCTGAAGCTGAAGAATGTATTCATGGGAGCTGCATTTTCTGATATGTTACTGTTTTTACAGCACTGAGATAGGGGGAGCCTCCGCCTGCGACACCAGCATCCTGGGCTGGTTTGTGACCCAGCTGCTCCGCTTCCAATCCCGCTCCCTGCTAATATGTCAGGAAGGCAGCAGAAGATGGCCCAGATGCTTGGGCCCCTGCCACCCACGTGGGAGGCCAGGTTGGAGGTCCTGGCTCCTGGCTTCGATTGGCACGCCTAGCCTGTCATAAGTAATTGGGGAGTCAACCAGGAGATGAAAGATTGATCCTTCTCTCCCAACCCCTGTTCTCTGTCACTTTGGCTTACAAATAAATAAAATAAATCTTTTTTTTTTTTTTTAATTTGACAGATAGAGTTAGACAGTGAGAGAGAGAAACAGAGAGAAAGGTCTTCCTTCTGTTGATTCACTCCCCAAATAGCTGCTACAGCCAGAGCTACGCTGATCCGAAGCCAGGAGCCAGGTGCTTCTCTTGGTCTCCCATGGGGTGCAGGGTGCAAGCACCTGGGCCATCCTCCACTGCACTCCCAGGCCACAGCAGAGAGCTGGCCTGGAAGAGGAGCAACCGGGACAGAACCCGGCGCCCCGACTGGGACTAGAACCCGGTGTGCCGGTGCTGCAGGCGGAGGATTAGCCTAGTGAGCCGCGGCGCCGGCCCAAAATAAATCTTTTTAAAAACTGAGATAGGAAATAGGTATTTTGGCCCAGTGGGCTGACTGCCGCTTGGGACACCGGCTTCCTACGTGGACGTCCCTGGGTTCGAGTCCTGGCTCTGTTTCTGATTCAGCTTCCTGCTGACGCGCACCCTGGCAGGCAGCACTCAGGTCCCTGCCTTGATCGAGTTCTGGGCTCCTGGCTTTGGCTTGGCGGAGTCCTTTTTTTTCTTAGGCATTTGGGGAGTAAACCCGTAGATGGAAGACTTCTGTCTGTCTCTCTGAATTTCAAATAAAAACATATTAAAAAATTTATAGTGTACAACCAGTGGTTTTTAGAACTTTCACAGAGTTGTGCAACCATCACCACCATCTAATTCCAGGACATTTCACCACCCCAAAAGGAAACTCTATACCCGCCAGTGGTCACTCCCACCCTCCCTGCTCCCAGCTCCCGTCTCAGTGGACTTGCTGCCTTGGACATTTCACACAGACGTGTGGCTTTGTGACTGGCTTCTCTCACTCAGGAGGACGTGTCCAAGTTCCTCGGCCTCGGATCGTATGGACACATCTCAGTGTTGCCCACGGGTGCGCATTTGGGTTGTTTTCCACTGAATGACCCAGCTAGAGGGCCAGGCGTGGAGTCCAGTCCTTAAGTTGCCAGCATCCCTCGGAGAGCCTGGTTTGAATTCCAGCTCCTCTGCTCCTCGTCCGGCTTCCTGCTGATGTGCGCCCTGGGAGGCAGCAGGTGATGGGCTGAGTGCTTGGATTCCTGCCACCATGTGGGAGACCCAGATGGAGTTCTGGGCTCCTGGCTTTGGCCTGGCCCCGCCCCAGCTGTTGCTGGGGACGGAACCAGTAGATGGGAAGTGTCTCTCTCTTTTTCTCTCTACCTTTCAAATAAAATGAAAATTAAAAAATATTTATTTGAAGGAGTTACATCAAGAGAGGGAGAGACACAAAGAGAGGTCTTCCATCTGTTGGTTCACTCCCCAAAAAGCTGCAATGACCAGGGCTGGGGCAGGCCAAAGCCAGGAGCTTCATCCGCGTCTCCCACTCAGGTGCGGGGGCCCAAAGCACTTGGGCCAATCTTCGCTGCTTTCCCAGGCCATAGCAGGAAGCTGGATTGGAAGTGGAGCAGCCGAGACTCGAACTGGTGCCCATATGGGATGCCAGCACTGCAGACAGCAGCTTAATCTGCTATACCACAGTGCAGGCCCCCAGGTTTGTTTTTTTATCTTTAAGGGCCTTTGACTGACCCCTCACAGCAACCCTGCAGCGGAGGCACTGGCGTCACCTCCATTCTGCAAGTGAGGCCCGGAGGAGTGAGTCCAGGCCACATGGCTCTAGGCGCTGGAGCCCGGGTTGTCCCCGATGTGCTGCCTATTTAGACGTTTCTAATCATTTTTAAAAATTTTTTTTTTTAATTTTTTGACAGGCAGAGTGGACAGTGAGAGAGAGAGAGAGAGAGAAAGGTCTTCCTTTGCCGTTGGTTCACCCTCCAATGGCCGCCACGGCCGGCGCACCGCGCTGATCCGATGGCAGGAGCCAGGAGCCAGGTACTTATCCTGGTCTCCCATGGGGTGCAGGGCCCAAGCACCTGGGCCATCCTCCACTGCACTCCCTGGCCACAGCAGAGAGCTGGCCTGGAAGAGGGGCAACCGGGACAGAATCCGGCGCCCCGACCGGGACTAGAACCCGGAGTGCCGGCACCACAAGGCGGAGGATTAGCCTATGAGCCGCGGCGCCAGCCCGTTTCTAATCATTTTTAGCAGCACCTTGCTGCGCCCTCTCCCACGGCCAGTGTTGCCCACTGGTCACACAGACCTGAAACCTCAGAAACCGCCGTGATCTGTCCAGGTGAGCGCTGTCCACCTGCCCAGTGGTGATTCGGTGGCCCCAGGGGTCGGCCCTCAGGGAGTCCAGGGGGCCTTCTCCTGCCGAGGTAGACCCATCGCCCACCCCCATGTAGCACCCAGGCTTTGCCGGGCTTCCTCGCTCCCTCCTGGATTAGACATACAGACCATTTGGGTCTCCTGGTCATGAACTCTGCTGCTCCTATGGCCTTGTGGGTGTGAGTTCAGCTGTCAGGCAGGCCGAGGCTCATTCAGCTTTGCCACTCTCTGGCTGCGTCTGCTCATCTGTAAACTGGGAAGCCCATGACACCTGTCACAGGAGGCCGTGTGCTGGCCCAGCCCCTCTCGGTCTCCCCTCAGTCCTTATATAAAGGCGGGAGGGCTCCGGTCCCTGGGGCCAGGGCAAGGGTCCTGGCCTCTTTCCCTGCCCCTGGGCAGCGGGAGGCAGCCCATGCAGGGCCCTCCCTGTCTCCCCGGCCCTCCAGGCCTCCCCTGCTCCTGCCCCCTGCCCAGTTCCCCGCCCCACTTTCCTGAAAACTGGGCAGAGCCTGGTGTATTCTCTGCTGGCCGCCTGGCAAAGCCCTCTGTCTCTCCCAGATCTGCAGCACAGACCTGCTGCTCGGTGGCCAAAGGGCTTGGACACTGGCCTTGACTGTGGACCCCCCTGAGTGAGGGCCCCCACTGCCCCTCATGAAACAGGGGCGGAGGCAGCTGTGCGGTGGGGCTCCGGGCCAAGCCAGGGAGGACCAGGCAGCTTCCCCGGCTCCTGCTGGGGGAACCCTCTCCTCCCAGTCCTGCCCCTGTCTCCTGCTTCTCACATTTCAGCTTCTGAGTTCCTGGCACTGCCGGGCGGGTGCCGCAGCTGCACCACACAGACATTAACCCCTGATGTGCTGGCAGCAGCAGCCCGGCCAGAAATGAGTTACAGGGGCTGGGCAGGGGAGAGAGCCATGCTAAGACCCCATCTCTGCCCTGCCCGGCCCACGCACCACGGTGCTTCTCTCACCCTTGCCCCCTTCCTCTCTGCTAAAGCCTGAAGCCAAAGGCCAAAGTGCTCCCTGACCCCTCGGAATCGCTCCTGCCTGTGTCTGGGCACTGACTGGGGGACCCCAGAGCGTGGACCCTCTCATTTCACGCGTGGGCGTGATTCCCCCTCCGGCTCCTCCTCTTGCATCTGGACTTCCCTGGCCAGGGCGGGGCCGCCAGCACCAGCTGGGCTCCACAGAGTCTGGCTCAGAAGCCATTCTCCAGGGCAGCCACGCGGGGTCTGGAAGGAGCTGGCGCTGACCCACGGTGAGGATCTTGGCTGTGTCCTTTGGGTCTGCACAAAGGACGCAGGGTGCCATGGGGAAGACGAAGCAGGAATAGAAGCAAAGCCACGGAGCAGCATCTGGCACTCGGCGGGCACTCGGCGGGCACTCAGCCACTGCTGCCCCGACACATGTGCCTTCCCGACTCGCACTGGGGCTCTGAGCCGGCCCCTCCCCACAGAGAGCTTTGCCACCTTGCAGCCCGCCCAGGTCTGGCTGCTCCTCAAAGCAGGCCCAGTCCCTTTCCTGCCCTTGGCCTCTGACCTCCAGCCACGCTATGGGAGGCCAGCAGGCTGCCCCGGGGACACGGGAGACAGCGCCTCAGCTGTCCTCTCCCCTGCTCCTCTGCTGGCCCCCTCCTGTGTCCTGTGGGCCTCGGACCCTCTGCCCCGCCAGCCACAGCCCCTTGGTCCATTGGCTGACTTGTTCTCCTTTTACAGTAACCAGAGGCTCAGGGGCTGGTGTATGGCTCAGCAGGTTAAGCTGCCCACTGCGATGCCAGCATCCCACGTAAGCTTGGTTCAAATCCTGGCTGCTCCACTTCCGATGTAGCTCCCTGCTGACGTGCCTGGGAAAGCAGCAGAGGTTGGCCTGACTGTTGGGCCTCTGCCACCCAAGTTCCTGGCTCCTGGCTTTGGCACCAGCCATAGCCACAATTTGGGGAATTGGAAGATTTCTCTCCCCCTCTCTCTATAACTCTGCCTTTCCAATAGATAAATCTTTAACAATAAAACAAACAAACGGAGGCTCCACCTTCTCCTTTCCTCTTCAGCCCTGGTGAGAGTGGCTCAGACTGGAAGGCAGGCGACGCAGCTCTGGTCTGACCTGACTGTGAATTCTCTGAGGACTTCAGAGGGAGTCTGCAACAGACCTGCCTCAGGCTCCTGGTCTACCTGCTGCAACTATAACTGTCCGACCGCCTTACAGAGAGCAGACTGAAGAAGCGGCCAGATGGCCATTTCCATCTGAAACAGAAACAACCTACCAGCACGATTATATCGGGAATGCACCCAGCTTCAAAAAGGAAACGCCCTATAACATAATGTGACTTTGTTAGACTTTTAAATTTTACTTAACTTCATTTTATATGAAAGGCTTAAAGACAGAGTGGGAGCCGGCGCCGCAGCTCACTAGGCTAATCCTCCGCCTAGCGGCGCCGGCACACCGGGTTCTAGTCCCGGTCGGGGCGCCGGATTCTGTCCCGGTTGCCCCTCTTCCAGGCCAGCCCTCTGTGGCCAGGGAGTGCAATGGAGGATGGCCCAGGTGCTTGGGCCCTGCACCCCATGGGAGACCAGGAAAAGCACCTGGCTCCTGGCTCCTGCCATCGGATCAGTGCGGTGCGCCGGCCGTAGTGCGCCGGCCGCGGCGGCCATTGGAGGGTGAACCAATGGCAAAGGAAGACCTTTCTCTCTCTCTCTCTCTCTCACTGTCCTCTCTGCCTGTCAAAAAAAAAAAAAAAAAAAAAAAAAAAAAAAAAAAAAAAGACAGAGTGGGGAAGACACTGACGGAGAGATCTTCCAGCCTCTGGTTCATTCCCCAAATGCCAGCAACAGCCTGGGCTGGGCCAGAAACTCAGTCTGGGTCTCCCATGTGGGTGGCAGGGACCCAAGTACTTGAGCCGTCACCTGCTGCTTCGCAAGGTGTGCATTGGTAGAGACCTGGGTGGGAGGTGGAGGAGCTGGCACTTGGACTAGGCACTCGGATACACAAGCCTCCTAGATGGTGGCAACTTAATCCTTGCACTGAATGCCTGCCCTGGATGCACTCAGTAGAAGAAAGCCAGGTACCTGGTTCTCTTCACTCACGCTCTGAGAGACACTCCCTGCAGGAAGCTTTTAAGTTTGACTCCTCCCCATGGCAGAGAGGAGCCAAGTGCTGAGAAGGACCAAACTGGGCAGGGGTTGCTGAGCCAGGGGCAAGGGAGAGGCCAGGACTGGAGCCCACGGTGGTGGAGGGGGCCCCAAAGACATCTGGGAGGAAGCTGAGCCCTGGAGGGACTCCAGCCATCTCAAATGTGGCTGCTCGCTTATAAGCAAAGTGGGCTGCCGTGCACCCAGAAATCAGGCCACCTCGGGACCCCGAGATAAGCCAGGTGCCTCCTGGATCTTCAGAGCACCCGAGAGGGGGCAGTGAGTCAGCCCCTACCTCCCAGTACCTGCTTGGAGCGCCCGACTCTGTTCAGCGTGTGTGCCAGGCGCCCCCTAGTGGGCAGGGGCATCTCAGCCTCGCTGGCCAGATCTCCTTGTGCCTGGGGTAGGAGGGGGGACCACGGGCATCTGACCCTATTCTGCCTTCCTGGGCACATTCAGTGTCCAGACTCCCGGGTGGGGACTTTTTTTTCTGCAGGTATTACCCTGGCCCCAACCCACGGGGATCCATACCCCAATATGCGCCAGAGCACACCTGGCCCAAAAGGCCATGTGGCCAATCATATCCCTACTCCTGGAATATTCCCAGGAAAGTTCTTTAACTTGTTCCATGCCTCCTGCATGTCTCTTGCACCTTTGGTGGCAGAAATCTCTATGAAAGATTTATTATTTGTTTATTTATTTGAAAGAGATATGGGGTGTGGGGGGGGGGAATGAGAGAGATACCTTGCATTTGCTGGTTCACTCCCCAAATGGCTGCAACGTCCCTGGCTGGGCCAGGCTGAAGCCAGGAGCCAGGAGCTTCTTCTGGGCCTTCCTTGTGGGTGCAGGGGCCCTCGCATTTAAGCCATCTTCTGCTGCTTTCCCAGGTGCATTAGCCAGGAGCTGGATTGGAAGTGGAACAGCCTGGACTCAAACCAGTGCCCGTATGGGATGCCAGCACCGCAGGTGGAGACTTAACCTTCTATGCCACAGTGCCAGCCCCCAGAATTCTCTTATACTCCACCATGGAGCATGGACAGAACCTGTGACTGGGTGCATTACCCAATCCAGGGGATCCCAAGGCAGATGGATGATCCAGCAGGCCTGCCCTCATCCAGGATCCGTCGACAGAGTTTCCTCTGGCTGCTTGGGAAGAGGAAGTCATAGAGAGTCGAAGGGAAACAGGAGAGAGGGATAGTCTCCATGGCTCAGGTGGAGGGGTCGGAGGCAAGGACCTGAGAAGAAGCTTCCAGAAGCTGAGCAGTGCCCCAGGCCACAGCCAGCAAGAAAACGGGGACCAAAGTCCTGCAGCCACACGGACTGCTTTTTGCCACCAACCAGGAGGCCTGGGGGAGACCCTAAGCCACAGATGACACAGTGGCCCTGGTTCAGCTTCACTGATGAGACCCTGGCTCTGACCCTCTGAACTGTCCGGGGATGAATGGGGTTGTTTTAAGCCACTAAGTTTGTGGAATTTTGTTACTCAGCAATAGAAAACTAATACATCATCTATCTACAGGGAAGAAACCGCATCCTAGCACATGTTGGATAAAAGTTGAAAAACGAGAAAAATCTACTCTCCTACGCATGAGTGTGTGGACTCAGGATTGCAGGGTGCTGGGCTGCTGCTCGTGCCACTGGCTGTAGCTCTTTTTAATTTTTTTTAGAAAAATTGTTTTGTTTATTCAATTTTACATTTTTGAAAATTTAAAAAAGGATTTGTTTTTTATTTATTTGAAAGGCAAAGTTACAAAGAGAGGAGCAGCGACAGAGAGCTCTTCCATCTACCGGCTCACTTCCCAAACGGCCGCAACAGCCAGGGCTGAGCCAGGCTGAAGCCAAGAACCTGGAGCTTCTTTCGGGTCGCCCCCGTGGGTGCCGGGGGCCGATGACTTGTGCCATCGTCTGCTGCTTCCCCAGGCCATACCAGGGAGCCAGATCTAAAGTGGAGCAGCCGGGTCCCAAACAGGCTCCCATACAGGATGCTGGCATCGCACGTGGGGCTTCACCTGTTACACCACAACACCAACACCAAATTTTTTAATTTTTTTTTTTGACAGGCGGAGTGAACAGTGAGAGAGAGAGAGAGAAAGGTCTTCCTTTGCCGTTGGTTCACCCTCCAATGGCCGCTGTGGCCAGTGCACTGCAGCCGGCACACCGCGCTGATCCGATGGCAGGAGCCAGGTGCTTTTCCTGGTCTCCCATGGGGTGCAGGGCCCAAGCACTTGGGCCATCCTCCACTGCACTCCCTGGCCACAGCAGAGAGCTGGCCTGGAAGAGGGGCAACTGGGACAGAATCCGGCGCCCCGACCGGGACTAGAACCCGGTGTGCCGGCGCCGCAAGGCGGAGGATTAGCCTAGTGAGCCGCGGCGCCAGCCCAAATTTTTAAAAATTTATTTGAAAGAAACAGAAAGAGATCTCCCATCCACTGACTTCTGTCCCAAATGGCTGTAATAGGCCCGGCTGGGCCAGGCTGAAGCGGGGGGCCAGGAACCCCATCCTGGTCTCCTGCATGGTAGCAGCCCAGCTGTCTGTGCCATCACCTGCTGCTGCCCAGGCTGTGCACCGGCGGGAAGCTGGAGCTGGCAGCAGAGCCAGGAACGGAACCCGGGCACTCTGATACGGGGTGCAGCTGTGCTGAGCAGCACCGTGGCTGCCGTGCCACACGTCCGCTCCTTGCAGCCGTGTCTGGACGGCAACTCCCTCACATCGGCAGCTCCCAGCAGCCTGGGACAAGGGCAGAGTCTGTTCTGGGAAGAGCTGTGCCGACGCTCCAGCACAGCAGCCAGGATCCCGGGCCAGCGAGGCAGGTTCCACCTTGTAGAGGAAAGAGCTACGGACCCCCCCCCCCCAGGGGATTCAGTGCTTGCTGGGGTCCCCTGGCTTCAGGCCATCCGTAGCATCAATAAAGGCATTTTTTTTTTTTTGACAGGCAGAGTGGACAGTGAGAGAGAGAGACAGAGAGAGAAAGGTCTTCCTTTGCCGTTGGTTCACCCTCCAATGGCCGCCGCTGCAGCCGGCGCACCGTGCTGATCCGATGGCAGGAGCCAGGATCCAGGTGCTTTTCCTGGTCTCCCATGGGGTGCAGGGCCCAAGCACCTGGGCCATCCTCCACTGCACTCCCTGGCCATAGCAGAGAGCTGGCCTGGAAGAGGGGCAACCGGGACAGAATCCGGCGCCCCGACCGGGACTAGAACCCGGTGTGCCAGCGCCGCAAGGTGGAGGATTAACCTATTGAGCCATGGTGCCGGCTCAATAAAGGCATTTTAATAACAGCTCTGTTCAGTATAATTCACATGCCATATAATTCACTCCTTTAAAATAGTGGGTTTTGGTGCATAACAGAGTTGTGCAACCAACTGCAAAACACTTCCATTGCGGCTGGCACTGTGGCATAGTGGGTAAAGCAGCCACCTGCAGTGCTGGCATCCCATAGGGACGCTGGTTCGAGATCCGGCTGCTCCACTTCCAATCCAACTCTCTGCTTTGCCCTGGGAAAGCAGTAGAAGATGGCCCAAGTTCTTGGGCCCCTGCACCCGCATGGGAGACCCGGAAGAAGCTCCTGGCTCCTGGCTTTGGATTGGTGCAACTCTGGCTGTTGCAGCCATTTGGGGAGTGAACCAGCGGATGGAAGACCTTTCTCTCCCTCTCTTTCTGCTTCTACCTTTCTGTAACTCTGCCTTTCAAATAAATACATAAATCTGTAAAAAACAACAACAAAAAACACTTCCATCACCCCCCAACACAGCCAGACACCTATTAGCAGTTACTCACCATTTCTTCCCAACCCCCAGCCAGCCCCTGGCCACCACCAGTCTGCTCTCTGTCGCTATGCATTTGCCTGTTCTGGAATTTGTTAGGGCTTTCTTCCTTTTTTTTTTTTTTTTTTTTTTTTTTTTTTTTTTTTTTTAAGATTTATTTATTTGAAAGGCAGAGTCGCGCGCGCGCACACACACACACACACACACACACATCTTTCATCTGCTTGTTCATTCTCCAAAAGGCCACCACAGCTGGGGCTGGGTCAGAGTGAAGCCGGAAGCCGGGAAGTTCATCTGGGTCTCCCACGTGGGTGGCAAGGGCCCAAGTACTTGGTGCTTCCCAGGTGCATTAACAGGGCGCTGGACTGGAAGTGGAGCAGCCGGGACACAAACCATCCTCCAATAAGGGATGCTGGTGTCTCTAAGTGGTGGCTTAACCTGGTGCATCACAATTCTGGTCCATGTTTCACTTCTTTCTAATGGCTGAATAATATTCTATTGGATGGATAGGCCACGTTTTGTTTACCCATTTATCTGTTGATGGACTTTTTCCCCCCACCTTTGGTCAGAATAATGCTTTAGTGAACTTAGGTATACATCAATCTGTTTGCATTCTGTTTTCATTCTTTTGGGCACTTCCTGGGAGTGGCATTGCTGGAGTGGATGACAGCCACTACCAGTGTTTGTATGGCCCATAAACTAGTGACATAGTAGACAAAATAATGACCTCCCAAGATGTCCACGTCCAAATCCCCGGAACCTGTGAATAAACTACCTTGCATGGCAGAAGACGCTTTGCAGATGGTACTCAGTTAAGTGTCTGGGAGAGGGAGGTTGTGCGGGATTATGTGGTGGGTTCAAGGCCATCCTAAGAGGGAGAGGAGCAGGTGGCATCTGAGATATGAGGACAGAAGCAGAGGCTGGAGGGATGCACTTTGAAGAGGCAGGAGGGACCACAAGCCAAGGAGTGCAGGTGGCTCTGATCAGCCGGAAAAGGTCAGGAGCTCTCGAAGGAACACACCCCTGCCTGCACCTGGAGTTTAGCCAAACATAAACCATTTGGACTTCTGACCTGCAGAGAATAAATCTGTGTTTTTCTTAAGCCACTAAGTTTGTGGTAACTTGTTACAGTCGCCCTAGGATGTTTACATTTTAGATGGCTAAAAAAATGAATGGTATTTTGTGACACATGAGTATTATATGAAATTTGTGTCCATAAAGAAAATGTGGCCAGTGCACAGCCGTGCCCACTCACGGAGGCACCTTCTCCTGGCTCTGGGACCAGCCCTGAGTACCTGGGACAGGAACCACGGGGCCAGAATGCCCTCATACTGACTGCCTGAAGGGCTGGGGGTCTGACCCGGTCTGCTGAGCTCCCTCTGAGAGCTCTGCAGGGAGCAATTCCAGGAGCTGGGAGGGGCTCAGACCGGGGATGGCAGAGCTCTCAGGACCCGACGTGGGGGGCTTCCTGGGTGGCTGCTGGAAAGCCAGGTGAGTGATGGGGGAGCCTGCGGCGGGGTGGGCGTGTGGCAGGTGGTCTTCCCGCTTCAGGCTGGAGGGCAGGCGTGGCTGAGCCAGGTGAGAGGTGTGGGGGCTTGTGAATGTGACTTGGAGCGTGCAGGGCTGGGCACAGCCACGGCACAGCCACGATGAAGCCAGTCGTGACAGTGCGTTCTTGGGGACCCAGGTTCAGGCAAGGCGGTGCCCCGGGAGAACGAGCAAGGCGAGACATGCGTCTCCCACTGTCGTGTGTTCCTTGGCGTTGCTGAGTGTGGGTCGGCAGCCTAGTGTCCTAACGCTGTCCCCGAAAGTTGAGATGAGGCTGCAGTGAGGCTGAGCCCTTCAGTGTCCTGTGTTTGCCTTGACCCCCCACTCAGATCACCCCTTAAGAGAGAGAAGTAGAAGGGGCCGGAGGCCCTGACCCTGCAGCTGTGCCCTGGGTCGTGGACAGGGGAATGAGTGCAGGGCAGGCTGAGGCGCTCACCCGGTGGACTCGCTGAACTGGGCACCAGCAATCCCCGAAATCAGGAGAAACAAAAAAAATTTTTTTTAAATGCACTACTTTTCCTAAATCTGTGCAGACGAAATACATGTAATTTGTTCATTTTGTATAAATTTTAAAAATTGTTTAAAAACGCAATACTTTTTTTAAAAAATAACAAAATTAATGCAAACGATGTATGCTGCACAAGGCTGTCAGGCTAGACTTGGGGGTGTCCTGGGGGAAGCCGCCTAACAGGTCGCTGGGGCTCGCCAGCAGCCGTGCAGCGACACGAGGGAACAATAGTATTTCCTAGCAGTCACAGCAACAATTGTTACTCGCCCGAGTATTTCAGCGAGGAGGCGCGATCTGGGCGGCACCTGGAGGGCGGATGGGATTGGGAAAGGCGGCGGCGGCGGGCTGGGGCGCGGACATTCCAAGGCAGGCGTGGGCTTCCTGCAGCCGGGGCGGGCGGGGGCCGGAAGCCCGCGGCCGTCGCCCCCTCGCGGAGAGCGCTCCCTGGCGGCGGGGCAGGCCGCGCGGGGGCTCCCCCGGGACGGGCGCGCGCCTCCCCGCCGGCCCGCTCCGCGGATCTGGGATTCCCAGGCTCCGGAGCCCGCGCGGGCGGCGGCGGGCCGGCCTCCGGAGTCAGCCCCGAGCCACATGTGGGAAGCGGCGGCTGTGACGCAAGTTTCCAGGGGGCCCGGCTCGGCTCGCGGGGAGCGCGCCGTGCACTCGCAGCCGCGGAAAAGCAAAGCTCGCGGCGCGCGCCCCGGGCCGCCGCGCGCCCCCCGACCCCGCACCCGGCCGTCTGCGCTCAGGCCGGGGGCTCCCTCGCCCGGGCTGGCCTTTTTTTTTTTTTTTTTTTTTTTTGCAACGCTTGCCAACCTGTCAGCTGATGGACCTCATCACCCATAGTGGCGCATGTAGCTCGGCCGCAGCTCGCTCCATTCACGCGCGCGCCCCCCACCCCGTCCCCGCGGGCCCCGGAGCCCCCGCATCCGGGGGAGGCCCGCAGACCCCCGCGGCAGCCGGCCCCCCGGGGGCCCGCGTCCGTCTCGGCCGGGCCGCGCGCCGCCCGGGGTCGCTGCAAATAGTCCTTTGTTTACATGCAATTCCTTACTCCGCGGAAGGAGGCCGGGGGAGTGCTGAGTATTCACCAGCTGTTTCCCGCCTTGAAACAGACATCTGATCAGCTGCAAACACACGCACACACAGACACACGCCCGGGGAGGCAGGCCGGAGAGACCTCCCTCCCGCCCCTCCCGCCCGCCGCCCGCCCCTCGCCGCCGCCGCCGCCGCCAGCATCTGGGACCGGCCGAGCCTGCACCTCCGTCCGGCGCTGCCCGAGGATTCCGACTCCGGTCCTGCAGCCCCCGGCCGCTCGCCGCGCTCGGCTCGCGCACAGGAGGGCGCCGATCGCTATGGAGTATTTCATGGTGCCCACTCAGAAGGTGCCCTCTTTGCAACATTTCAGGAAAACAGAGAAAGAAGTGATAGGAGGGCTCTGTAGGTGTGTACTCCTCCCCACCCCCCCACCCCTTCCCACCGCTGCAGCCCCTCGGCCAGCCCGCCCGCCCCAGCGGGCGCGCGTGTGCGCACGCATGGCCCGCGCCGCGGACCCCGCTCGGCTTTCTTAGCTCCCGGGGCCGCTGCAGCCCCGCGCGCCGCGCTCCCGCCGCCCGGGCACCCTCCTCCCTCGTAACGTGGGGGCCCCGAGCGCTCTCGGCCACTTTTGTCCACTGCAGGCGGGCGAGTCGCGACGTTTGTAAATTGCAAACAGACCCACGTGGTTCTGCAGCAGTCCCGGCCATGCTTGGTGCTGCTGGCTTCCCCCCACTCCCCGCGCTTCCTCCTCCCCCCTCCCGCGGCGGCTTCCTTCCTCTCCCCCCCTTCCTCGCGCGCTCGGAGTGTCCCCCGTCCAGGCGGGTCCGGGGGGCCTGGGGCACGCGTGGGGCCGCGGCGAGGGCGGCTACAATGCAGCCATGCCGCGCTCCGGGGCGGGGGGGCGGGAGCCGGGCGGCGTGCGTGGTTGCAGAGAGCGGGGCTGCAGCCGGGGTGGGGGCGTGCGCGCGTGGGGGGGTACGGGTGCGCGCGGGCCCGGGAGCCGCGGCCCGGGCACGGTGGCGGCGGCGGCTGCCCGCCTGCTCTCCCGCCCGCTCGCGCCCGGGCGCTGTTTACTAGCGAGGCCTGGACGTGACTCTGCAGCCCTCTTGGAGTAGGCGGACCTCCGCGCGCGGCTGCGCGGGAGCTGTAGTCCTGTGCACTCCGCCGGCGCGGCATTGTGGGACTTGTAGGCGCTCCGGGACCACGCTCTCCCCGCACAAAGCTCGGCCCCCGCGGGCAGAATGGGCACGGCGGGCCGTGGCGGGGTGGGGGCGGCGGAGGCCTTGCGGGGAGGGGGCGCCCCAGGCCGCCCATAGCCTCGCAAGGCCGTTTCCTGCCGCACGTGGCTCTCCTGCGAACTTTCCCACCCCACGCCCCCCACCCCACACCCCCCGACCATAAACGGGAAGCGCCGGGCCTCCCAGCTGGGTGGGTGGCCCCAAGTCCGCCGCCCGCCCCAGGAGCGGCTTTGCAAGCCTGGTCCCAAGTTGCTCCCGATGCACCCTTTGCCGAAGGGTGCTGGGTTTGCAAACCACCCGCGGCCAGGTCTCCCTGGACGCGGGTTGAAGCGCACACGCCTTGGAGCTCGGATGTCCAGCGACCCGGCCTTTGCGTTCTGGACACGACTGGCCCTCGGGGGTCCCGGGTGCAGGGAGGTTCTCCAGCGGGCACGAGTTTGGAACCCGCGGCTCCTTCCCTGCGATGCTGTTCCTGCAGCGAAATGGCTCCCCGGGGCTGGGACCACGTGCTCCTGTGCCCCAGAGAGACAGGGCGGCGATGGAGGGAGGAGGAACCCGGCGGTGTGGCCCTGGCTGGGGGACACCAGGGGCTGCAGAAACTGGGTCAGGGGACAGTTACATCGCTCTGTACACGCGGGCTTCTTGGGGTCCCCACCCCCAATTGCTGTCAAGTCCAGAGTCTGTACTTAAGGATGGATGGGTAGTTAACTCACCTGGCAGCCAGCAGGTCCACCCTGAGGGCTGGCCCCTCCCCAAAGCCCACCTGGAGGGCTCAACCTTTAATAGGTTAAAAAAAAAAATCCTGAGCTTTTTGTGTGTTCTTTTCTCACTGAATTGTCATCCCCTTCGTAGGATGAGGACCGAGGCCGGGGAAGGGGCCAGCCAGAGCAAGTGGTGGAGCTGGGACTTGAACCTGACCCCAGAGTTGTTCCTCTGCTCGCGCTGGGAACGGGGCAGGGCAGTGAGCAGTGGGGTTGAGCCGCTCCACTTGCCGGAGAGGGTGCTTTGGGTCCCGTGCCCTGGGCAGGCTTGGGGGCACTGGGGCTCTCTGCTGTCATGCCTGGGCACCTGTGGCACCTGTCCCCACGTGGAGGAAGCCAGCAGTCCTGCACAGATGCCCCCTCGCAAGGTGGTTGTGAGCTGCGGCCCCTGTGTGATCATTTTCAGGAGGGGCAGCAAAGTGTGAGGCCTGTGCAGGTCAGGCATGGCCTCCTGGCCAGGTGGGTAGACTTGCTTCTTAAGGTCCTTCCAGGCTGACGGAGTCAGCTCCATTCTCCAGGGACCAGCAGGGCTCCCCTAGTCTGGCCAGAGAGCTCTCGGTACAGTGCCGTCCGTGGAAGCTGTGATGTTTTGACTCTGTCGCCTGTGAGGGTTAGCCACAAGTGTGCAAAGTGTTTGGTGGCCGTTGGATGACATTCGGATTCTGAAAAGCAGGTGCATGGTGGTCTCTATCCTTGTAGGCTCTTTAAGAAAGTTCCTGTAAGATGGCATTGGGGAAAATTAAGGGGTCTGGAGGGTTTATTGGGTGCCTGACGAAGCACCAGTTTTATGCTGGGACTGAGGACACATTTTGTGAGCAGCTAGCTCATGCTCCCTGGTGCTAAAGGGTCTTGTCAGCCCCTCAGGGATCCACAGATTGTTCTGGACTTCTGGGTTCGGACCCTGGAGAAACAGGATGCTCTGTCGTCATCTCGCTCCAGTTTTTTTTCCCCTCAATCTCTTTTTCCCAAGACTGTAAAGTGAGGCAATTTTCTCAGCTTCCAGGTTGGGGGGAACGGGCGAGGCTTGGGATTCCATAGCTGGTAAGTGGCAAGGCTGGCGTCTGTTAGAACCCAGTGCAGGGTTCGCGCTGATGGACTGGGGCGGGAGTACGTGGTGTGGAGGGGAAGATGGGAGGGATGTTATGGGAGCTGCCCAGGCACGGTCTGTTCTGGGACCGAGGCGGGAGCGTGGAGTATGGACAGAAGCAAGGCGACAGGCCAGAGCCTTAAGGCTACTTAGGTGAGAGATGGGTGAGCACCCTGGGCACCCTTGCTGGCAGGTTTGTGTCTCCCCGCCATGTAGACCTCCCCACCCTGACCGTGTGGAGTTTGCTTTGTGGCCATGATTCTGGGGCATGTGAGTGACTTCAGGGCAGTGTGGAAGGAGAGCTCCCCGTGGCCACTTTGAGGATGGAGTGTGTCGGGGCAGGGGAACCCCCTGGCCTTGGGCCGGGCAGCAGGGATCTGACTCAAAGAGCTTGCTCCCTGCCTCTGAGCATCCGGCTGGGATGTTTGTGTCCCTCCAGGAGGTTTCTGGGGGTCTGTGCTCGTAGCTCTGGTCTTGGCACTCGGGTCTGGTACCCAATTTTTGTCCCTTGGCTGTTGGTTGTTGCCTGGTGCCCTGTGTTAATTCCTGAAGCCAGGGCAGCCCCCAGGAAACCGCTGTTTGAGGGCAGTCAGGAAGGGAGTGAAGCCAGAGTGGCTGGTGTCAGAGGTCGCTAGGCACCTTGACTGCTCACCTGGGGACAGGGGGCTTCCACCTGCTGGTTCTTGTAAGCTGAGCTCACTTCTGCAAAATACAGAAGGAGCCATGAGGAGCTTTTCAGGTGTTGGCAGAAAACTTCACTTGATCCAGTGCAGCATCACCCACCAATAAGATTTCCTGGTTAGCTAGCACTTCTCCAATGAGAACTCTTGGTTGGCCCACACTCCACCAATCGGAACCCTTGCTTAGCTTATACTCTGCCAGTGAGAACCCCTGATTAACCCACACTCCCCCAGTGAGAACCCCTGGTCAGCCCATAATCCACCAATCAGAACCCCTGCATAGCTCACACTCCACCAACCCAAACTTTTGGTTTAGCTTATATTCCACCAAAGAGAACCCCTGGTTAACCCACACTCCACCAATCAACAGCTGACGAATGTTCCTTCTGTTGACTGTCAGCTGGTACTTCATGGCCAGTTTAGACGAACTTTAATTGAGGGGCTTGGTGGCGAACCCAAGCCCCTTGTAAGGCACTGTGGCTTTGAGGGGAAGTCTTGGGTTTAATTTTGGTTAAGCCTAGGTTAACTAGCAGCTGGTTCCTGAGCCAGGAGGCTGGGCTGAGGGGTGTGGAGGGGATGGGCCAGAGGGGACATTTGGAGAAGCGAGGCTGGTGGTTTCCTTGCAAAGGGGGAGCCTGCATAGACCCTGGATCCCTGGCTGGGCCTCAGGGCCTCTCCCCTCTGAGAACTCTGGGGCTGGGACTTTGAGGCCTGGGGTCTTGCCATTGCCTTTGGTCTCCCCAGTAGTGGGTGTCCAGGCGGGAGGGAGAGGCTGGGCCTGAGCCCCTCCAGGGCACTGTAGGCAGGCAGGTTGCTGGGATTGGGCTGGGAAGTACAGGAGGGTGTGTGCAGCCACTCCCTGCCGTCCACCTGTCTGTGGGTGTGGTTCTGGCAGGACACTCCCCTTGTGTGCCTGGCCCCTCCCTGGGATTCAGAGGGGCAGGGATGCTGCTCCCGCTGCAGCAAACCGTGAGCTGAGTGAGCTGTCAGGGTGCCGCCAGCCAGTGAGAGCCCTGGGACCTGCCGCTGCACCCTGGCCAGGCAGCCTGATGCTGGGTGCGTCCCTTCCCCTCCCAGGACCCTGCGTCACTCACTGTAACCCAAGGGTGCAGCAGATACCCACTGGGTTTCTGTGCTGCTCGGACGGGGGATGTCAAAGAGGTCTGTGCAAAGGGAGAAGGGTGACTGCGGATGGTGCCTCCCTCTGCTCCAGGAAGAGTACAGGCACCTGCACCTGCGGGACAGGGCAGAGCCCTGTCCACCCTGCGGGCCAACCCCTGCTCTGGGGCCCAGACTGAAGTCCCAGCTCTGCTGCTTGCTGTAGCTGATTCCTTCCCGAGTGTCTGTCCCACCTCTATTTTTATTTGAAAGTGAGAGTTGGAGAGACAGAGAGAGATAGATCCACTGGTGTACTCCCCAGATGGCTGCAATGGCCAGGCCTGGGCCATGCCAAAGCCAGGAGTTTCATTCAGGTCTCCCTTGTAGGTGCAGGAGCCCAAGCACCTGGGTCATTCTTTGCTGCTTTTCCGAGGCCACTAGCAGGGAGCTGGATCAGAAGTGGAGCAGCCAGGATGCGAACTGGTGCCCATGTGGGATGCTGGCATCGCAAGCAGCAGCTTTACCTGCTGTGCCATTAGCACTGGCCCCTGTCCTCTCTCTTCTTCCCTTGGTAGTCAGCAGCCACTTGGCTCACAGGGAGATGGTGACAACTGAGCAGGAAAATCTAGCAAAGTGAGTTGTTAGCATATTTTGTGAAGAACTCAAAACTGTTTTAAAACTTGTTTGTTGCTAGGCATAGGTATCTCTCTCTCCCTCTTTTTTTTAAGACATTTAATTATTTGAAAGGCAGAGTTAGAGTTAGAGTTAGAGTTAGAGTTAGAGTTAGAGAGAGAGAGAGAGAGAGAGGTATCTTCTATCCACTGGTTCACTCCCCAAATGGCCAAAACAGCCAGAGCTGAATCTGAAGCCAGGAGCCAGGAACTTCATCTGGGTCTCCCGTGTGGGTGGCAGGGACCCAAGCACTCGGGCTGTCCTCTGCTGCTTTTTCAGGTGTGTTAGCAGGAAGCTGGGTCAGAAGGCAGCATCTGGGACTTGAACCTGTGCCCATGTGGGATGCCTGTGCCACAGGTGGCAGGTTTACCCACTATGCCACAGTGCTGTTCTATTTTTTTTTTTTTTTTTTAGATTTATTTATCTATCTATTTGAAAGGCAGAGTTAGGGGCCGGTGCTGTGGCATAGTGGGTTAAGCTACTGCCTGCAGTGCTGCCATCCCATATAGGTGCTGGTTCAAGACCTGGCTGCTCCACTTCCTGTCCAGCTCTCTGCTATGGTCTGGGAAAGTAGTAGAAGATGGCCCAAATCCTTGGGCCCCTGCACCCACGTGGGAGACCTGGATGAAGCTCCTGGCTCCTGGCTTCGGATCAGCACAGCTCCAGCCGTTGCTGCCATCCAGGGAGTGAACCAGCGGATGGAAGACCTCTCTCTCTGTCTCTACCTCTCTCTGCATCTCCTCTCTGTGTGTAACTCTGACTTTCAAATAAAATAAATAAATCTTAAAAAAGAAAAAAAAGGCATAGTGAGAGACAGAGAGAAAGGGGGGCTCGTTTTTGACCTCCAGTCTCTGGTTAGCCCAGGCCGTTAGGTGTTGGCATGATGGACCCGAGACTGGGTAGGGGAGGGTGTCCGTCCTCAGTTCTCTCCTGAGGGGCAGGATGTCCCCAGACAGACTGCAGTGGCCAGGTGACTTCGCACCCATTGGCCGGCTCTCCCCATCTCCTCTTGCTCCCACGACCCCTTCAACTTGAACCGCGCGCTGCCGAGCCGTCTCTGTCCCCCTTGGTCTGCTGGCCTCTCTTAGGTGGCTGAGGGCTGTGCCGGGCCTGGGGGCAGATTCTCCCCCGTGGGCTGACCAGCAGCCCCCGCAGCAACTTCTGCTCTGCCTGGCTCCCTCCTCCTTCCAGTACCCCCACTCCCACTGTGGGGCAGGGAACCTCAGAGAAGGGAGGTCCCTGGGCCCCCAAGTTCTGAGCTGGACCCCCAGCTGTGTGACCCATATCAGGCCCAGCCCAGCCCACTCTGAGCCCTAAGTCCCATCTGCGAAGCGGGGTACCCAGCCTCCTTCCTTGGGGGAGGGGACTTGGCTTGATGAGGACCCCACTCCCAGTGGGTCCCCTCCGTGCTGGGACAGGAGGCTGAGGCCCTGGCTGTCATCCCCCTGGCTGAGGGACGCGTGTAGGGCCCCGTGGGGGCCGAGGCGGGCTGTGCAGGGTGGGCTCTGTCCATTGGTGGCAGATTTGGCCCTTCCTGGCCTGGCCTGTGGAGGCCGTCTGCCCGGGGATGGGCACCGGGGCCAGGTCAGGCTAAGTGAGTTGAGCCTCTTGCCGTTGCCACTGCTAGAGCGCTGTCCCTGTGCCCCAGGCCCAGGCCTGGCATGGGTCACCCCAGGAGGGCCCCTCTGGCTGTGGCTTTGGGTGGGGCTGGCGGCCTCTGCTGGGAGCCCAGCATCTGGAAGCCATCAGGCGCGGGCGGGGGAGTTGCAGGGGGGCCTGGAAAGGGGGGCCAGCCTTCTCCAGGCCACACACAGGCCCACCCCTCGGGAGCAGTGGCGTTGGGCCCGCCGGCTCCGCTGCCGCCTGCCTCCCGCCAGTGCCCCTCGGCCCACAGCCTCGCCCCTCCCTTGGCTGCCTTCTCTCTCACCCCACTGGCCACGGCAGTAACACTGCCCACAGCATGCCGGAGCTCTGTGTCCCTCAGGGTGGGTCTGCTTATAGGCGTGTATGCGCTTGGGGGGGGACTGTCCCCTGGGCTGTTGGCCTGAGGTCCCTGTGGTGGAGGGACTGGCACCTGTCTTGTCTCCTGTGGAGTCTCAGCCTGGGGGCGGGGTTGGGGTGGAGCTGGTGGCTGGCCATGGCTGTGGGGATGGGGGGGAGGGACCATCTGTCACTCCTGGGCTGGCAAGCCAGCGACTCTGAAGGAGGCGATACCCACACACAGCTGGGAGCCTCTGCTACGGAGGACAGCTCTCTCCCCAGAAAGGAAGCAGGCGACTTTTCGGTCTGGAGCGGGCTGTCTGTGCCCACTGATTCCAGTCTGCCTGGGGTCCCATGCAGCCCCCCACTCCCTCCAGCATCAGCATCAGGCAGACCTGGCACTTTTTTTTTTTTTTTAAAGGATTTATTATTTATTTGAAAGTAAGAGTTACATACAGAGAGAGAGAGAGAGAGAGGGGTCTTCCATGCACTGTTTCACTCCCCAGATGGCCACAATGACCAGGGCTGGGCCAGGCTGAAGCCAGGAGCCAGGAGCTTCTCCAGGGTCTGCTACGTGGGTGCAGGGGCCCAAGCACTTGGGCCATCTACCTCTGCTTTCCCAGCCACATCAGCAGGGAGCTGGATTGGCAGTGCAGCAGCCGGGGCACGAATGGGCGCCCGCGTGGGATGTAGGCGGCACAGGCGGCGGCTTTACTTGCTGTGCCGCAGCACCGGCCGCACGCCCGGCACCTTTTGCAGTGTCAAGGGTGCAGGCTACACTCAGGCCCCTCTTCCGGAAATGAACGGAGAAGACAGGGGCCAGTCGGAGGCGGAGTGCAGAGGACGCCGGCCTGAGCCTGCCCTGTCTTCCCGGCAGCCTGGCCAACATTCCACTGACCCCGGAGACGCAGCGGGACCAGGAGCGGCGGATCCGGCGGGAGATCGCCAACAGCAACGAGCGGCGGCGCATGCAGAGCATCAACGCGGGCTTCCAGTCCCTCAAGACCCTCATCCCCCACACGGACGGAGAGAAGCTCAGCAAGGTGGGCGGGGCCCCGGGGACCTTCCTGGGGGCCTTCCCGGGGGCCGCGGCCGCCTTGGGGGGGGAGGAGCAAGCGAGCCGCGGGGCCCTGCCGCGGCCTGACTCTGTCCCCGGCCGCCCCCAGGCAGCCATTCTGCAGCAGACGGCCGAGTACATCTTCTCGCTGGAGCAGGAGAAGACCAGGCTCTTGCAGCAGAACACACAGCTCAAGCGCTTCATCCAGGTACCTGCGGGAGCCCCCGCCCCCGCCCCCGCCCCCAGGCCCTGCCCTCCTCCCCTGGGCGCATGCCAGACCCAACCCCTGGCCTGGGGCCTCGAGGTCCCCATCTGTCAGTCGCAGTGGAGCGGGCTCAGGAGGGAACCCGATGAATGTTCTAGAAGCCGGGTCCATTCTGCGTCCGTGTGGCCAGTCAGTTGGATCTGCAGGATCCACATGCGGGGCGTGTGGGGGCTGTGGCGGAGCGCCCCCGCCTCTGTGCCGGTGTCAGGCGCCCTCACTGGCCCCTTGGCCTCCCCAGGAGCTGAGCGGCTCGTCCCCGAAGCGGCGGCGGGCGGAGGACAAGGACGAGGGCATCGGCTCGCCGGACATCTGGGAGGACGAGAAGGCCGAGGACTTGCGGCGGGAGATGATCGAGCTTCGGCAGCAGCTGGATAAGGAGCGCTCGGTGCGCATGATGCTGGAGGAGCAGGTGAGGGGCGCGCCGCGGGCTTCCGGTCCGCCGGTGTTCAGGGAGACCCTGCCCCTGGGGGGGGGGGCGGGGCGCATGATGCTGGAGGAGCAGGTGAGGGGCGCGCCGCGGGCTTCCCGTCCGCCGGTGTTCGGGGAGACCCTGCCCCTGGGGGGGGGCCCGGTGCGCATGATGCTGGAGGAGCAGGTGAGGGGCGCGCCGCGGGCCGGTGTTCAGGGAGACCCTGCCCCTGGGGTGGGGGCGGTCTGTGGGGGGCGCAGGGAGGACTGGAATCTAAGGATGGCGCTGCGGCCTCAGGGGTCGTTTGCATGGTGCCAGGGCGTGGTCCACAGCTCCTCTGGCGGATCGGGCCCAGAGGGCCGAGGGTGTTCCAAGTTCCAGCAGCAGCAGGTGGGAGGTGAGGACAGCGTCGTGGGCGGTGGTCAGGGCTGCCGTCTCTGTCCAAGCCCAGGGCTCTGTGTGCTGGCGTTGTTGAGGATTTTAGCAAGCGACTGCTGTGGCAGCAGTGGACGAGGGTGTGGTGCAGGCGCTGGCCTGAGCCTGCTGTCCTTCCGCGTCCAGGTGCGCTCCTTGGAGGCCCACATGTACCCGGAAAAGCTCAAGGTGATCGCGCAGCAGGTGCAGCTGCAGCAGCAGCAGGAACAGGTGCGGCTGCTGCACCAGGAAAAGCTGGAGCGGGAACAGCAGCACCTGCGGACCCAGGTGAGCGCGGGTGCTGGGCGGGGCCTCGCGGCCTGACCTTGGTGTCTCAGGCCAGGCCTTGGTGCCCTCTGGCTGTCCAGGGGCACACTGGGCAGAAGAGGAATAGATTCGGGCAGTTTCTGGGACATTCCTGGTTTCCAGCTCTCCTCAGTGTTATTACAAAGTAGCTTCCCAGCAGGCCGGTAGGCACAACATGTTAAATAATCAAGGCCCAGGATCCTAAATGACTTGGGGCAGGGACTTAAATCTTGAGTCTGTGCCTTGGCCACCATAGCAGTAGATGCTGGGCTGTTTTCTTGGTGCTCGAAATGGAAGTCCCTTGCTAGGCCACTATTTTATTTCATTCCTTTTTTTTTTTTTTTTTTTTTTTTTTTGACAGGCAGAGTGGACAGTGTGAGAGAGAGACAGAGAGAAAGGTCTTCCTTTTTGCCGTTGGTTCACCCTCCAATGGCCGCCGCTGCAGCCGGCGCACCGCGCTGATCCGATGGCAGGAGCCAGGATCCAGGTGCTTTTTCCTGGTCTCCCATGGGGTGCAGGGCCCAAGCACCTGGGCCATCCTCCACTGCACTCCCTGGCCATAGCAGAGAGCTGGCCTGGAAGAGGGGCAACCGGGACAGAATCCGGCACCCTGACCGGGACTAGAACCCGGTGTGCCGGCGCCGCAAGGCGGAGGATTAGCCTATTGAGCCACGGCGCCGGCTCTCATTCCCTTTTTTAAAAGATTTATTTCTTTATTTGAGAGACAGAGCTACAGACAGGACAGGGAGAGACAGAGAGAGAGAGGTCTTCCATCCATTGGTTCACTCCCCAAATGGCCACAGCGGCCGGAGCTGGGCCGATCTGGAGCCAGAAGCCAGGAGCTTCTTCCAGGTGTCCCACGTGGGTGCAGGGGCCCCAGGACTTGGACCATCTTCTACTGCTTTCCCAGGCCATTAGCAGGGAGCTGGATTGGAAGTGGAGCAGCCGGGACCCATATGGGATGCCAGTGCTGCAGGTGGAGGTTTAACCTACAGTGCCACAGCGCCGGCCCCCTCTTTCATTTAATATCAGAGGAAGTGGGGGGCTATAACCCAGACAGTGCCCATGAGGGGAGCCCTTGGAGAGTGGCTGAGAGGGCTTCTGTCTTACAGCTCCTGCCCCCTCCGGCCCCCACGCACCACCCCACGGTGATCGTGCCGGCTCCGCCTCCCCCACCCTCCCACCACATCAACGTCGTCACCATGGGCCCCTCCTCGGTCATCAACTCTGTCTCCACATCCCGGCAAAACCTGGACACGATCGTGCAGGTATCTGGGCTCGGCACTGGGCAGCTCGTGGGGGTGCTCTTTTGGGAGCTAGCTCTTCAAGGGAGGCTGGAGCATGTGGGGTGGAAGAGGAGGGACAAGCTGGGGCTTGGGTCGGGGGCAGTCTCCCTGCCTGCACTTGGGGTCTCGTGGGAAGGGGTAGCCTGGAAGACCACGTGTCTGTTCTTGACGCGGGCATTGCTCCCTGAACCCACAGCCGACGGAGTTCCTGCGTCCAGCTCTTGGGCTGCTGCAGAATGTTCTAGGCTGGGTCATCTAGGACATGGGGTGAAGGTGCAGGTGATCCCTAAGACCCCTGCAGAGAATGAGCAAGCAGAGGTGATGAGCTAGGGGTCCAGCCTCAAGTTACAGCTGTCCGCAGCTGTGGGCAAGACCCCTTGGGGGATCCCACAGCAGTTAGAAACAACAGTAACAACGCAATACATAACTAAATAAACCAAAAAAGCCATAACAGGAAAAAATTAAAAAGATCAGCCTCCCCGCTCCGCCGCCCTGAACTTGAATTGCAGGGAAACTCGGCAAAGTGAATAACACAATTAATAACAAAGGCTTCCGCTAAGCAAACAGGCAGACTGCGAAATGTGCAACTGGGTGAGAGACCTTTGGGATTCGGAGGCAGCCCTGGGGCCTGGTCTTCCCAGAAGGGGGTTTCACAGCTGAACAGAGGGGCTTTTTCGGATCTGCGTCCCCTGGACTCTGGTGGACTCCCCGCTGCTTGGCCGGGCTTCCTCTGGGGTGTATGTTTGCGGGGAGAGTGCGCCTCGTGGCCAGGGCCCCTCAGCGGCCTGTCCCCTTCCAGGCGATCCAGCACATCGAGGGCACCCAGGACAAGCTGGAGCAGGAGGAGGAGCAGCGGCGGGCGGTCATCGTGAAGCCGGTCCGCAGCTGCCCGGAGGTGCACACCTCCGACACCGCCTCCGACTCCGAGGCCTCGGACAGCGACGCCATGGACCAGAGCCGGGAGGAGCCGCTGGGGGGTGGGGAGCTTCCCTGACCACCCCCCCAGCCCTCCTCTCCCTTCTGGGGGCTGGAGGGGGCCGGGGCAGCAACAGGGAGAAATGTGGGTGAATGAGTGCGGAATTTTTACAAAATTACGATGTCATTTGGGTCTCTTTTGTGACCTCCTTTTCAAATACTGTAAATCGACCTTTGACCGACGGCCCCAACCCGAGGTCCCGGGGCTGGGGTGGCGCAGAGCGTGTGGGAGCATCACCGGGACCCCCGGGCTGGGGCAGGCTCACGCTGAGGGCCGGGCCTCTCTCTGCCAAAAGCATTTTTTCATTGAAACATGTTTTTGAGAACAGGGAAAAATCAACAAAACCCCAAGGCTTTTCTGTCTTTGCCGGAGGCAGCCCAGCGCCGGGCAGCTGTCAGTCCCCTCTTCCCCCCTCTTTGGTAATCCTCCTTCTCCTTTAAGCACTTACATGGGTTGGGGGTCAGGCTGGGCCGGGGGCTTTCTGGGGGCCCGGGGGTCTGCGTTGCTTGGGCTGGGGTTTGCTGCTGCCCTTCTCCCCTCCTCTCCCCTCCCAGCACAGGGTGTGCCACTCCCCCCAGCCCCTACAGGTTTCCCACGTCCAGCCCAAAAGTGTCTTCGTCTCTGTTTTGTTTGTTGTTGGTTTTTTTTGTTTCGGTTTTGTTTTTGGTTTCTGTTTTGATTTTTTTTTTTTTTTTTTTTTTTTACAATTTTGAGGTCTTTGTGTTCCAGGAGAAGCTATTATATTTTGTTAAGAAAGTGGGGAGGGGGAAAAAAAACCAAGAGGCCACTGTGCCTTTGTAAAGAAACAAAATAAAGTTTGTACTTGGTTTTGTAGATCCTGCGGCTCCTGGGAGTGTGCTGTGTTGGGGACCTGGACGTGGACAGGGACTTGGGTTGGAGTAGGGGTGTTCTTGGGGTTCCCAGATCCAGAGAGAACTGGATGAGCATGAAGTTGCAGTGAGATTGGGGTCCCCAGATGCCAGGGGGGTCATTCGGTGTTCTGCGGAGTTGGGAGGTGCTCTGGGTGGGGGGACACAGGGAGAGCCGAGGCACTGAGCCCTGGGTTCCCCACACCTGGGGAAGGGTTGCCGCAGGTGTTTGGGCGTCCTGTGCAGGCCCTGGGCTTTGTCCCGCCTTGGCCTCCGCACCTGTAGCAGGGGTATGGCTGGTGGTCAGTTCTATGCCTACGCCACTTCCTCGGAGCCTCAGCGGCACAAGGGCATTGCATTTGTCGGAGCTGTGTCAGCCTCCACAGCCAGAGAGCGCAAGAGGCCTGGGCCCCTCGGCCTACTTTTCTGTGTGCTCACCGTGGCCGGTTCTGGAGGACTGAGACCAGCAGCAAGAAAGAGACCTCGCAGGAGCCGGCGATTTCTCTCGTTTGTTCTGGAATTTCTAATGCTTTTTTGCAGCTGAAACTCCTAACACTTTGCTGTCTTCTGTGGCGTGCATGCACGGTGCTGCGCGGCCCAGCTGGTTCCAGGGGTCTCCCACTGCTCCAAGGGGAGCCCTTGAAGCACCCAGTGGTCACCCCTCCTCCTCTTCCCAGCCTCCGGTAGCTACCAGAAAGTGTCATTACACTCGGTAAATAACCCCGCACACCCTGGTGTTCAGTTCTGCGCGCTCTGACGGATGCATCGGGTTGCATGGGCACCAGCACCTTCCCCTCACTCTCGTTCCCCACGGCCCCTGGTGGTCAGGCCTGCCCCTGGCCACCTCCCTGATCCCTGCTGCTTACAGTCTGGTTCTTTCCAAACTGCCACTTCGGTGGAGTCATATCGTACGTAGGCTTTTCCAGCTACATGAGCCTCGGAGGTTTAGGGCTGTATCTGGATGCGGAACCCTCCCCCAAGGCTGGCAGAGCGCCCCCTTCCGGGCCGTGTGTCAAACAGCAAGCCCGACGGCTTCCATGCGGTTCTTAAGAGGACCAACAGAGGGCGCTGCGGGCCCAGACGCCTGGCCCCAGCGAAGGCGGAGATTCCGCCTCCTTCCGGTCTCTGCGGACTGCTCAGATCCCATAGGCTAGAGACGGGCCTTGGGGGCGGGGTCAGGGAAAGTCCCCCGCCGCCGCGCGCCCAGCGAGGGAAAGAGGTCCTCCGCAGGCGGCGGAAGTCAAGAGCGCGGCCGCGGCTCCGCCCCTTCCCGGACTCGCCCCGCCCCCTCGCGCATGCTCCTTGGTGCGGCAGCCCGTCTGCGCGCGCGGCCGCCTTCGGCCCCGCCCCCTGGGGGCTCCGCGCGCGCCCACGCCGCCGAGTTCCCGCGCTGACGGGTGCGGGGCTGTGGCGCCGGGGCGTGGGCTGCCCTGGAAGCCTCGGCTGACAGGCGTTTCCACGAGACGCTGCTCGCGGGACGCGCCGTTTTTGCCCGCCTGGGCGGGGGGCGTCAGAAATGGCGCTCGAGTGGCCCCCGCGGCCCAGGTTCGCTAGCGTGGGAGGACGCGGGCCCCGCCGCTCGTTTGCGTTCTCCCGAACGCTTCGCCGCTCGCCGCGGCCGTCTTTAGGAAGCTGCGTGGAGCGGGGCGCGGAGCCGGCGCGTTTGGCTTCCCGCATTGTCGCCGGGCGCGGAAGCCCCTCGTGCTGCCTGCCTTCCCCATTTTCAGTTTCTCTGTTCGGAAGGCGGGGGACAGGTGGACGGAGCGCTGCGATCCGCCGGTTACTCCCCAAACGCCTGGGCGGACCAGTGTGAAGCCAGGCCCTGGGTCTCCGGGTGGGCTCCGGTGGGCTCCGGAGTCGGAAACAGTAGCTGGGGCGGCCGGGGCGCAGCGGGTGGAGCCGCCTCCTGCGGTGCCGGCAGCCCCTGGACGCCGGTTCCGGTCCCGGCCGCTCCTCTTCCGACGCAGCTCTCTGCTGTGGCCTGGGCAAGCAGTGGAGGATGGCCAAGTCCTTGCGCCCTGCACCCACGTGGGGGACCCGGAGGAAGCTCCTGGCTTCGGATCGGCGCAGCCATTTGGGGAGTGAACCAACAGAGGGAGGACCTTTCTCTCTGTCTCTCTCACTGTCTGTAACTCTACCTGTCAGATAAATAAAAATCTTTTTAAAAAATGTAACAAGGTTGGCTGGCGCCGCGGCTCACTAGGCTAATTCTCCACCCGCGGCGCCGGCACCCCGGGTTCTAATCCCGGTCGGGGCACCGGATTCTGTCCCGGCTGCCCCTCTTCCAGGCCAGCTCTCTGCTGTGGCCAGGGAGTGCAGTGGAGGATGGCCCAAGTGCTTGGGCCCTGCACCCCATGGGAGACCAGGAGAAGCACCTGGCTCCTGGCTTCAGATCAGCGCGGTGCGCTTTAGCTCTTCCCGGTCTCCCACGTGGGTGCAGGAGCCCAAGCACTTGGGCCATCCTCTGCTGCTATCCCAGGCCACAGCAGAGAGCTGGACTGGAAGAGGAGCAGCCGGGACTAGAACCGGCACCCGTATGGGATGCCTGCGCTGCAGGCTGAGGATTAACCCGCTGCACCACGGCGCTGGCCCCCGCTGTTGCTTTACCTCCTCGTGAGTCCTTGATGTTGGATGATGATGACAGTGATTTTTAGGCATTCTGGTTGTTGTAGAGTGGACTGTTACTGTGGGTTCTTTTTTTATTATTAAATATTTATTTGGAAGGCAAGATGAGAACGAGCGAGAGAGATCTTTTGTTTATTGGTTCAGTCCCCAAATGCCTGCCACAGCTTAGAACTGGCCTGGGCCAAAGCCACTAGTCCAGAACTGCACCCAGGTGTCCCAGGGGAGGGCAGGGACCCGAGTACAGAGCCATCCTGCTGCCTTCCCAGATGCTTCATGATCGGACTGAAACCAGGCACTTTGATATGGGATGTGGCGTAGTCCAGTGGGCTGCATTGCCTGCCCCCTCACTGTGGTTTTAATTACCATCATCTTAAATTAGTGTTTTTTTTTTTTTTAAGTTTTTAAAAATATACCCTATTCTTGAAAAAAAAAATTTTTTTTTTTGACAGGCAGAGTTAGACAATGAGAGAGAGAGAGAAAGGTCTTCCTTTCTCTGTTGGTTCACTCCCCAAGTGGCTGCTATGGCTGGCGCGCTGCACTGCTGCGAAGCCAGGAGCCAGGTGCTTCTCCTGGTCTCCCATGGGGTGCAGGGTCCAAGCACTTGGGCCATCCTCCACTGCACTCCCGGGCTACAGCAGAGAGCTGGCCTGGAAGAGGGGCAACCGGGACTAGAACTCAGGGTGTTGGCGCCACAGGCAGAGGACTAGCCTATTGAGCCGTGGCGCTGGCCATCCTGATTTTTTTTAAAGATTTATTTGTTTACTTGAAAGTCGGAGTTACACACAGAGAAGGAGAGGCACAGAGAGAGAGAGACAGAGGTCTTCCATCCACTCGTTCACTCCCCAGTTGGCTGCAACGGCTGGAGCCGTGCTGATCCGAAGCCAGGAGCCAGGAGCTTCCTCTGGGTCTCCCACACAGGTGCAGGGGCCACAAACATCTAAGATGGCCACAAGGACTTGGGCCATCTTCCACTGCCTTCCTAGGCCATAGTAGAGAGCTGGATCGGAAGTGGAGCAGCTGGGACTTGAACTGGCACCCATACGGGATGCTGGCACTGCAGGCAGTGGCTTTACCCATTAAGCCACACCTTCGGCTGCATAAATTAGTTTTGACTGTTTCAGAACTTCATATAAATCATGCAGCATATATATGATTTTTGTCTGTTTTTTAAAAAATTAGTTATTTGAAAGGCAGAGTTATAGAGAGAAAGGAAGAGACAGCGCTTCCATGTGCTAGTTCACTTCCCAGATGGCAGCAGTGGCCAAGGCTGGCCAGGCCAAGGCCAGGAGCCTGGAGCTCCATCTGGGTCTCCCATGTGGGTGCAGGGGCCCAGACACTTCTGCTTTCCCAGGTGTGTTATCAGGGCGCGGATCAGAAGTGGAGCAGCTGGGACTCGACCTGCTGTGTTTTACCACTCTGGCTGTTGTCTGGCTTCTTGTGCTCAGCGTGACGTCTCTGTCATTCGTTTATGTTTTTGTGCACATTACTGGTTCGCGTTGCTAAGCACTGTGCCAGTGTGTGAGTGTATCGGTTTATTTATCTGTTCACTTAGTGCTGGACATTTACACTGTTTCCAGGTTAGAACTATTAGGACTACGTTACTGGATGCCCTCTCCCAAGCAGTTGTGCCAGCTTTCCCTCGTTCTGACAGCGCGTGAGGTGGCAACGTGGCATTCGGGAGATTCACCCTAAGTGTGTGTCGTCGACCCTCTGTGGTAGTGGAGGCTGACCATCCCTGGTTCCTGGTGGCCTTCCCTGTGTTATTTGAAAGGTCTCCGATAAAGCTTCACGGGAAATGTATTGTCTGCTCTGGGAATGTTCTCAAGGATCATTAGATTACACCGTGCCTCCTTTATGAGCATTCTCAGAAGAAATTCTTGTCGAGCCTCAGTAGCCTAAATAATTCCACTCGTCCCAAGCATTTGGTTTGTTCTTATTTTGAGGACAGTGTGAATAGGGCAAGTGGTCAAGTTACACACATGTGGGGGATTTAAATATATAGGATCCCTTGTTTTCCTGTTTCCTTACCATGGCTGTGTTTTATGTGCCTTCCTGTTTTGCTTCTCCTACTTCCAGTTTGTACTTTCTTGTGAGTTTCATGAGTTCTTGGGATTTATATTTTTATAAGTTTATATTTTTGTATTCTCTGGCATACCACGGGTTATGTATCCTGAGCTGGGTTGTTTTTGGCCATGCCACAAAACAGTGCATCAGTTCTGTTAGATGTTTGAGGGGCTGCCTAGAGGAAGAGGGGACTCTTCTTGTGACCTTGGCCTCCTTAGGTGTTGACTGACTGGCCCTAGACCAGTATGTAAAGCATACGCAAATCCTCAAGCTGCCGCTCTGAGCTGGCTGACCACGCTGTCCTTAGCCTCTGATTTTGCTGGCTCTGGTTCCTGTCTGTCCTCTCTGTCCGCACCCAAGCCCATCCTCTGCCTGTGTACCCAGCCGCCTCTCTGCTTTCCTCCATGCTGTTGGCCTTGTAGCATCTGTCTTTTTCATGCCCTCTGGAGTCCTTCTGTATGCCCTCCAAGTCTTGGGGTGCTGGTGGAGTTCGTCCCTCCTCTGCCTTCGTCCCCTTTCTTCTTTTGCCTAGCTGAGTCGCAGGTTTCTTGTGTTGATTGACAAGAACGTGTGCTGACTGAGCAGAGGGGGTAGGACCAGCCCTAAATCCGGCAGCTGTAGAAAGGAATGAGCTCCCCAAACCACTCTCCCTCCACCCACCCCACGTGTTGAAAAAGGAGCTCAGAGTGACAGCTGCAGAGCTTCCTGAATTAGGGGGCCGAGTCACAGGTTCCCCCTGCATGGGCCCGTATCGATGGACGTTCTCAGGGTTAAATCGATGGGAAACAGGCAGCTGATCTGGGAAGGCTGCAGGCACTATGCAGACATCAGAGGTTGGTCTGTTGATAGGAGTTTGCTGTCCTAGGTGAGGACACTGCTTTGAAAAGTCTAGCTGCAAAGGGAATTGACAAAAATTGCTGTACTTTTATGGGAGAGAGAAACGCCAGTGAGGCTGGACAGGTCCTGAGGGAGAGTTGGGGGAGTCTTGCTTGCTGTCAGAGGAGAGGCCGTGCACATTTTCCACGGCACCCTTGTGCTGTCTGCCCCTGACTTTCAGTGGGAAGTTGAGGCAGCAGGTGGGGAGATCCGCAGCATTGTGCTAGTTGTGGGCCCACTCTGGATTCAAAACAGCAGAGCTGTTGCTCTCTGGTAGTGAGCTCCCTGTCCCTGAGGGTATTCAAGCAGAGGTTGGATGAATGTCTGTCCACGTTACAGCAGGAGTGATTATGGGCCCTTCCAAGATAGAAAACCCATCATTTCCAAGATGAGCGGGAGATGATGATGTGGAGGGCATGAGTGCAATGGTGGCTGCAGGGGCCGAAGTCAGCTGGCATGCTGTCCATGCCACAAAGACCCCTGAGCTCACTCCCAGGTAACAGGACCTTCCAGCAGATTCTACCCGTGAGTAAGGAGGGAGCTTTTGGTCTTAGGACCATTGTAGGAAACATGATTAAGGAGGCCACTGTTTGCATCTCTGCGTATAGAACACATGGAATATGGCAGTGAGCGTGGGGTGCATCTCCTTCATCAGTAATCACATCTGTTAACTTATTATTATTATTATTATTATTATTTTTTTGCCAAGGCTGGTGCTGCGCTGATCTGACGCCAGGAGCCAGGTACCTCCTCCCGGCCTCCCATGTGGGTGCAGGGATCCAAGCACCCGGGCCATCCTCCGCTGCCCTCCCGGGCCACAGCAGAGAGCTGGACCGGAAGAGGGGCAACCGGGACCAGTACCTGGTGCCCCAACTGGGACTAGAACCAGGGGTGCCGGCGCTGCAGGCGGCCCATGTTAACTAATTTTTAAAAAGATTTTATTTATTTGTTTTAAAGACAGTTACAGAGAGGCAGAGGGAGAGAAGAAAGGTCTTCCATCCACTGGTTCACTCCCCAAGTGACTGCAACAGCCGGAGCTGCTCTAATCTGAAGCCAGGAGCCAGGAGCTTCCTCTGGGTCTCCCATGTGGGTGCAGGGGCCCAAGGACTTGAGCCATCTTCTACTGCTTTCCCAGGCCATAGCAGAGAGCTGGATTGGAAGTGGAGCAGCCGGGACTCGAACCGGCGACCATATAAGATGCTGGCACTGCAGGCTTTACCTGCTACGCCACAGTGCCAGCCGCAAGGGGGTATTCTTTGATTTGCAGTGCGGTAGTCTTTTCTTTTCTTTTCTTTTTTTTTTTTTGGTAGTCTTTTATTTTCATTGTGATTGATAACCACATAAAAAGCTAGCGAGCACCCACCTTGTACAAAATTGACAGACCTGTAGCAGACTCGGGCTTGCAGAATACCCACTCAGGCAAGTGCCTGGTTGTTTCCCGGCTTGTGTCTTCAGTTTGATGAGCTGACTAAACCTCCACTTTGACTTTTCAATCAGACTCTGCTTATTTTAGTGACAGGTAGAAGAAATCTCAACCCAGATGCCTGGGCTGTTCAGCATCTGACTTGGTTTTCCCAGACCCTTGAGGACCTGTGTTGAGTTGTGCATTGATCTAGCAGATCAGCTGCTGGAGAGGGACTGAGCTGCAGGAACTATGTGCCCGGAACTATAAAATCCAAGTCTGGTTCTAGAGGCGGTGGCCTTTCTTGTGGTCCCCCAACCAACCCTGCCGGAGCTGCACACTCATGACTCGTGCACGTAGCAGTGTGGGTGCTGTGATTCAGTGAACAGTTCCAGTATTATTCCCCTGCCAGCATCTCAGTAGTTCTGTGAGGTTGGCCACCCTGTTTGACAACGCTGGAGACTTAGGTCCTGGGGGCCACCCAGCTTCCCCATGGGTCTCCAGTGTCGGACTTTGAGCTGTGCCCCGGAAATTCCTCCACCCGGGCAAAGGGATGTCTGTTCCTTCAGGAGGAGCGACCATGTGCAGTGCACATGGGAGACTAGGGGGTCGGTGAGGAGCCCTCCCTGCATGGCTGAGACAGGGTGTGGCAAGAACCCTGCTTTTCCTTCAACAGCCCCCAGCTTCCAGGGGCCATTCCTCACCTGTGACTTGTCCCACTGTCAGAACAGCTTTTGCTCAAGGACACCTCTTGCTAGATAAATCCCTTATCACTCTCTGTCTCAACCTGTGCAGGGACGCTGGAGACTCACAGGAGGGCATGTGGCCGCTGACAGAGGCACAGGAAAATGCTTCCTGCAGAAACCGGGGAGGCCCGTGCTTGGGAAGAAAGGATGTGCGGGGTGTTGGGGAAGGCCTTCTGGAAGACATCCACCTGAGACCCAAGCTCGCAGGGTAAGCTGGGAAGGGAGCCATTGGTGCGGTGTCCTACCCTGAGTGCCTGGTCTCTCCTGGAGCCATTTGGGAAAAGGGTACTCGCCCCTTATTAGCGTTTTAAAATTTATTTAAATATTTATTTATTAATTTGAAGGTAAAGTAACAGAGAAGTAGAGAGAGATCTTCCATCTGCTCATTCATTCCCAAAATGGCTGCAATGGTGGAGCCAGGGCTAGGCCAGGCTAAAGCCAGGAGCCAAGAATTTCTTTTGGATCTTGCACATGGGTGCAGAGGCCCAAGGACTTGTGCCATCCTATTCTGCCTTCCCAGGCTTGTTAGTAGGGAGCTGGATTGGAAGTGGAGCAGCCAGGACACAAACCAGTACCCATATGGGATGCCAGCGCTGCAAGCCAGGACTTAACCCACTGTGGCACAGTGCCGGCCCTACCTTTTTATTAGCTTTAACCTAAAAATTCACCTTCATGTTGAGCTAAAATGTTTCTGTGTAGCCTTTGACCATGAAACCCCCCTGTTGCTCTCTAGAGCCTATAGAACAAGCCAAGATTTTTTTCTCTTTCTGTCTTTTCTTTCTTTCCACATTTGTTAGCATTTTAAAAAATAATTTTTTTTTAATTTACTGATTTTTATTTGAAAGGCAGAAAGAGACAGAGACACATAGGGAGAGATCTTCCATCTGCTGGTTCATTCCCCAAATGCCTGCAACAACCATCCAAAGCCAGGAGCCCAGAACTGAGACGTGGGTGGAGGGACCCAAGTACTGGAGCCATCATCTGCTGCCTCCTAGAGTTATACATGTTGGCAGGGAGTTGGAGTTGGAAGCAGAACTGAGACTGAAACTCAGGCACTGCACTATGGGATGCAGATGCCCAACCCAGCATTCACGGCCATTTAATGGACTTCCCTCCTTGTGACCTCCAGACACCCTTACCTCTCCGGGTCTTCTCTGAAGAACTTGACCTTCACGATGACAGGCTGCTGTGGCAGCTTTCTTGTCTCTAGAACTCCACAGTAGCCCAGTTGAAATGCATGAATGCTGGGAGCGGCTCTACTCTTGCTTTTGGCAGTGTTTGTTGTGTCTGTTCACTGACCAGTGCCTACGAGTTACCCAGTAGACAGTTGGGCAGTGTTCCTCTTTAAGTGGCAACACCCTCTGCCGGCTTTCTCAGAGCTGCCTGGTATTTGGTGAAGTCAGGTGATGCACACCACCAGTGTCACAAGCGTGAACCCAGCCTCCTGATGCTTCTGTGCTTACTGATGAGGTGCGACGGTGGTGTACGTGGGCCATGGTTTCTGAGCCTTCCCCAGTCTGGGTGGCATGTCTACGCCTGAGACTATGAAAGAGGCACATCTCTTTCATACAGCAGCACTTTTGCAATTGAGATGGAACTGACGGGTCCTCCAAACAGAGGTCAGTAACTGGTGGTGACTTGCCAGCTCCCGGGCCTCTCCTCCTTTGGTCGGAGAAAGCGTAAGCATACTACTTTGTTCCCGTTCATTCAAGAAACATCTGCCTGAGACGTCAGGAGCAGGTGTAAGTTGGGAATGATGATTTCTGGAAATGAGGCTGGGGACCCTTGAGCTGAGGTCACTAGCAGCTTCTGTCTGAGGCTGAGCTGGCAGAAGGGCAGGCTCTGAGAACAGAAGTCAGTGGTGGTAGTGGGTGACACGGGGTGAAGCCAGTGTGGGGATTTCACAGGGGAGGTGAGGTCTGTTTGAGAATTTGTGACTTCAGTTCGTTTTCAGTGGAGTCTTCCTTTTTACATCACTCATTTACAAAACAGAGTACTTTATTCTTCCGTTTTTTTTTTTTTTTTTTTTTTTTTTTTTTTTTTTTTTGACAGGCAGAGTGGACAGTGAGAGAGAGAGACAGAGAGAGAAAGGTCTTCCTTTGCCGTTGGTTCACCCTCCAATGGCCGCCGCTGCAGCTGGCGCACCGCGCTGATCCGATGGCAGGAGCCAGGATCCAGGTGCTTTTCCTGGTCTCCCATGGGGTGCAGGGCCCAAGCACCTGGGCCATCCTCCACTGCACTCCCTGGCCATAGCAGAGAGCTGGCCTGGAAGAGGGGCAACCGGGACAGAATCCGGTGCCCCAACCGGGACTAGAACCCGGTGTGCCGGCGCCGCAAGGTGAAGGATTAGCCTATTGAGCCACGGCGCCGGCTATTCTTCCGTTTAAAAAAAATTGTAGTTCGTACCTAATGCAAAGCTTACCATTTTGATCATTTGGAAGTGTACAGTCTGACAACATTAAGAACATTCATGTTTTGCAAACATCACCATCATCCGTCTCCAGAGCTTTTCATTATCAGGCAGAAAGCATACCATCCAACGCCCACTCCTCCTTCCCGGTTCCTTGCAATAACCATTCTGTTTCCTGTCTATGAATTTGACTTTTCTAGTACCTCATGGAAATGGAATCACTTCACATTTGTCTGTTCTGGACTGAATTATGTCCACCTTCCCTCCGCCCTCCCCAGTCCATATGTTGGACTTAACTCCAAGTACTTCAGAATATGAGTGTTTGGAGACAGGGCTTTTATAGGAATAACTAAGGGTAGATGTGGGGAGCAACTCAGACTAGACTAAGTTACTGGAATTAAGACTTATTCTATGCATCTGCTCTCCCACAATATGGCGCTGGGGAGGAGTAAACTTCTACGCAGCTGCCTCTCGCCAACTTGACTGATAAACTGCAGGAGCTGATCCTGCTCCTGATTGGAGGAGAGCAGCGTGCTCGGCGTGTGGGTAGCAGAGCACGGAATTGTGGAGAGGACTATAAAGGAAGAGAGCGCCCCACGGTGGTGTGGGTTGGTTGGAGAGTGCGTAGGAGAGTTCGC
The DNA here is from genome assembly GCF_964237555.1 of Oryctolagus cuniculus. NCBI lineage: Eukaryota > Metazoa > Chordata > Mammalia > Lagomorpha > Leporidae > Oryctolagus > Oryctolagus cuniculus. Next base: position 31,335,829 of record NC_091450.1, read on the forward strand.
GGGGAAGTTCGTTGCTTCGTTCTTTCTCATTTCTCTCTACTCATTCTTGCTTTGGGAGTTCGCTGTTTGCTTATTCTTACTTTACTATAGAAAAGACTTGTAAAAAAAAGGGGAACAACAAGCGTCTGGTCCGGTGCGGCTCCTCCGCGTGCGGAGGAGCAGCAGGTAGACATTTGATGCAGGAGTTAAGATAACTGCACGAGACCCCTGTGTCTCATATTGGAGTGCGTGTGTTTAAGTTCGCACTCTGCTTCCTAACTAGCTTCTTGTTGATGTGTGCCGGAGAGAGTTTACGCCAACTGACTTGTGGTATTTTGTTGAGGCAGCCCTAGGAGATGAATATGTTGTCCTTTTGTATCTGGCTTATTTCACTTTTTTTTTTTTTTAAGGGAAAAGGTTTAATGAATCTTAATGAAGAATGGGATGGGAGAGGGAGTAGGAGATGAGATGGCTTGCGGGTAGGAGGGTGGTTATGGGGGGGAAGAACTGCTGTAATCCAAAAGTTGTACTTTTGAAATTTATATTTATTAAATCAAAATTTTCCATAAAAAAAAGAAAAGGTTTATTGTCAGGTGGGGAAAGCCTGACAGGCTGCCTCCCCGTGCACAGAGAGAACAGCAGCCTGTACTGGGAGAAGTCTTACATAGCTCTGCAGAGATAAGGGAGTGGGAGCAGCAAAGCCCGTTAGGGTGGGGGTGGACCTGACGCTTGTGCTTGGGCCATTTGGTCACCTGACTTCTAGTAAGCCAGGCTGGGCTCAGGAAGATGGTACCATTTTACTAACATTCCCCCTTTTGTTTTTTACTTATTTATTTTTAAAAAATATTTATTTATTTGAAAGACAGAGTTACAGAGAGGCAGAGAGAGAAAGAGAGAGAGAGAGAGAGAGAGAGGTCTTCCATCCGCTGGTTCACTCCTCAAATGGCAGCAATGGCCAGAGCTGTGCTGATTGGAAACCAGGAGCCAGGAGCATAATTATTCCAGGTCTCCCACACGGGTGCAGGGGCCCAAGGACTTGGGCCATCTTCTACTGCTTTCCCAGGCCATAGCAGAGAGCTGGATCAGAAGTGGAGCAACCTGGCCTGGAACCAGTGCCTATATGGGATGCTGGCACTGCAGGCAGTGGCTTTACCTGCCACGCCACAGCGGCAGAACCCCCTTTTGTTTCTTTATAAAGCAAGTATGGGATTATATTGGCCCCGAAAGTCCAGGAGGGATGGAGGGACAATGATCTGTCTTCTCTTGCTGCTTCCTGCTGACATGAGGTGACAAGTTACTCTCCGCTGGCATGGGCAACGTCTAAAGTCGTGATGTCCTGGGTAGGGAGCCAAGTATATCCCTGTGGTAGCATTTGGTTGACTGCCTGGTTGGTGAAGGGTTTGGTTCATCCCATTATCACTTCCTGTAAACACTTAGGAATTTTGGAGGGCCAGTGTGTGGATGGAGATCGCAGAGCGTTCAGTGGTGAAGAAGGAGATCCAAGGGTGGTGAGTTTTGTGGTTGGCAGAAGTCCAGGATTCCGAAGAGGCTCACATCCCCCAGGGGAGAGCCAGATCAATGGGACAGCCTGGCCCTGGGTTTTGGTACCAATGAAAAGAAAGGCCACCACAAAACACACCAAACACCGGAATAAGGGAGGAGGTTTATTGATGAGTGAGAGAAATCTGACAAGCTGCCTCCCAGTGCACGAGAGAACAGCCGGCTTATTTCACTTACTGTGACGTTGTCAGGTTTGATCATTGTTGTAGGTTGTGTTAGAACTTCACATATGGGCCGGCGCCGCGGCTCACTAGGCTAATCCTCCGCCTTGCAGCGCCGGCACACCGGGTTCTAGTCCTGGTCGGGGCGCCGGATTCTGTCCCGGTTGCCCCTCTTCCAGGCCAGCTCTCAGCTGTGGCCCAGGAGTGCAGTGGAGGATGGCCCAAGTGCTTGGGCCTTGCACCCCATGGGAGACCAGGAGAAGCACCTGGCTCCTGCCATCGGATCAGCGCGGGGCGCCGGCCACGACAGCCACTGGGGGGTGAACCAACGGCAAAGGAAGACCTTTCTCTCTGTCTCTCTCTCACTGTCCACTCTGCCTGTCAAAAAAAAAAAAAAAAAAAAAAGAACTTCATATATGGATGTACCTACTGATGACACCTGGGCTGCTGTGATCATGATGTACACGGGTGTGTTTCAATCTGAGCAGTGCTAGGCTCACTCTTTCCCTTCCTGGTTGGATGTGGGTTCTTGGGGTTTGCTTTGACCCTTCAACATGTGCCCTGGAACTCCCACCTCCCTCCCCTGCCATGGTGATTCCTTTTAACTTGGATTGTTGGGAAGTCTTGGGCTTAACGCATTAGGTGTTTGTGGATTCTAATCCAGACAACTTCGTTCCTAGCTGTACGATGCCAGCGAGCACTTTCAGCCCCGTGCTGGCACCTCATTGTGAAGTGGTGAAGACGTGCCCGCCTCTCTTCATATTGCAGTGCCTAGCCCACAGGAGCCGCTTCGTGGATTTCTGGTTCCTTTCCTCCCCCAGGACCACCTCCTACCTCCTCTCCTAGCGTGCACCCCTCCCACAGCCATACACGGATTGGAAGATTCGGTTCCGGTAAGATGTGGATTTTTAGGCAGAGATTGTAAGGGCTGGCAGGTCTGGTGTTTGCAGGGGTGTTGGCAGGTGGGAATTTCGCAGAAGTTGATGCTGTGGTCTTGAGTCTGAAGCCAGTCGGTTGGCTGAACTTCTTCCTTGGAAAAACCTCAGTCTTCTAAAGCCTTCAGCTGACCAGATGAGGCCCAGCCACAATATGTAATGTGGTCTTCTCTACTCACGGTATACTATTTTAAATGTTAGAAATACCAGGGCTGGGCCGGCGCCGCGGCTCACTAGGCTAATCCTCCGCCTTGCGGCGCTGGCACACCGGGTTCTAGTCCCGGTTGGGGCGCCGGATTGTGTCCCGGTTGCCCCTCTTCCAGGCCAGCTCTCTGCTGTGGCCAGGGAGTGCAGTGGAGGATGGCCCAGGTGCTTGGGCCCTGCACCCCATGGGAGACCAGGAAAAGCACCTGGCTCCTGGCTCCTGGCTCCCGCCATTGGATCAGCACGGTGCGCTGGCCGCAGCGCGCCGGCCGCGGCGGCCATTGGAGGGTGAACCAACGGCAAAGGAAGACCTTTCTCTCTCTCTCTCTCTCTCACTGTGCACTCTGCTTGTCAAAAAAAAAATAAATAAATAAATAAATAAAAAGAAAGAAAGAAAGAAAGAAAGAAAGAAAGAAAGAAAGAAAGAAAGAAAGAAATACCAGGGCTAGCACTGTGATGTAGTGGGTTAAGCCACAGCCTGTAGTGCCAGCATCCCCTAGGGGCACCAGTTCAAGTCCCGGCTGCTCCAATTCCGGTCTGGCTCCCTGCTAGTGTGCCTGGGAAAGCAGCAGAGATGGCTCAAGTGCTTGGGCCCCTGCCACCCTTGTGGGAGAGCCAGAAGAAGCTCCTGGCTCCTGGCTTCACCCTGGCCCAGCCCTGGCCCTGACCATTGCAGCCATTTGGAGTGAACCAACAGACAGATCTCTCTCCTCTGTCTCTATCTCTGCTTTCAGATAAAAAAAATTCTTAAAAAAGATTTATTTTATTTATTCGAAAGGCAGAGTTACAGAGAAAGGTAGAGAGAGAGAGGTCTTCTATTAGCTGGTGTGCTCCCCAAATGGCCACAATGGCCAGAGGTGTGCCGATCCAAAGCCAGGAGCCAGGAGCTTCTTCCGGGTCTCCCACATGGGTGCAGGGGCCTAAGGACTCGGGCCATCCTCTGCTGCTTTCGCAGGCACATTAGCAGGGAGCTGGATCAGAAGTGGAGCAGCCAGGACTCGACTGGTGCCCATATGTGGCGATGGGCACTGCAAGTGGGGGCTTTATCTCGGGGCCTCAAACTAATAAATCTTTTTTTTTTTTTTTTTAAATTTTAGAAATACCTTCCCAGCGATGTCCAGACAGGTGTTTCACCAAACAGCAGCACCACTGCCCAACTGAGGTGACTGTAAAGTCCCCATCGTTGCCATGGCTTGGATGTGGTTTGTCCCTTCCAAAACTTGTGTTGACAGCTGGTCCCTGGTGTAACAGTGTTGAGAGGTGATGGGACTTGTATGGGTGTTTGGGTCACCAGGGTGTGCAGTCAGGAAGGGATTCATGCTGCCCTTGAGGACTGGGCTGATTTTTGTGGCAGTGAGTGAGTGCTTCCCCCCCAGGACTGGATCTGTTCCTGTGGAAGCCTGCGGGTAGGAATACAGCGAGGCCGCCCCTTCGTTCTGTCTCCTCTACACGTGCCTACTGGGCCTTGTACTCTTCTCTGGTTAGGATGCAGCGTGAGGTCCTCTGTGGCTGCAGCTGCCTGATTTTGAGCCCCCCAGCTTCCAGAGAGCTCAGCAGACTGCCTTCCTGTATAAATTACTGTCTCGGGCCTTCTGTTCCACAACAGTGAACCAAGACAGTCCTAACTCATATCTTGTTGTCTTCAAACTTACCTGTAGATGCGTTGTAATCCCGATTAAAATCCACTAAGGCGTTTTTAAAAAATTGAAAAGTTGGGGCTGGCACTGTGGTGTAGAGGGTAAGACTGCTGTCTGCGGTGCTGGTTTGAGTCCCAGCTGCTCTACTTCCCATCCAGCTCCCTGCTAATTTGTCTGGGAAAGCAGCAGGGCATGGCCCAGATGCTTGGGCCCCTGTTCCCACATGGGCGATCAGGAGGAAGCTCCTGGTTCCTGGCTTCAGCTTGGCCCAGTCCCAGCTGTTGTGGCCATTTGGGGAATGAACCAGCGGATGGAAGATCCCCCTCTCTCTCTGTAACTTTGCCTTTCAGATCAATAAAATAACTAAAAAACAAAACAAAACAAAACAAAACCTAGTATTTGGAGTTATATAAATTAAAAAATAAAGTTTATATGGAAATACAAAGGAACTAGACATTTGTCTATCTGGAATTCTGAGAGAAGAATGAAGTTACAGGACTTCCACTATCTTATCAGCCTTATCAGGACTTGCACTGATTTTAAGACCCTGAGGAGAGCTGGCGCCGCGGCTCACTAGGCTAATCCTCCGCCTTGCGGCGCCAGCACACCGGGTTCTAGTCCCGGTCGGGGCGCAGGATTCTGTCCCGGTTGCCCCTCTTCCAGGCCAGCTCTCTGCTGTGGCCCAGGATGGCCCAAGTGCTTGGGCCCTGCACCCCATTGGAGACCAGGAGAAGCACCTGGCTCCTGCCATCGGATCAGCGCGGTGCGCCGGCCACAGTGCACCGGCTGCAGTGGCCATTGGAGGGTGAACCAATGGCAAAGGAAGACCTTTCTCTCTCTGTCTCTCTCTCTCACTGTCCACTCTGCCTGTCAAAAAAAAAAAAAAAAAAAAAAAAAAAAAGAAAGACCCTGAGGAAACTACAGTAATCGAGACAGAGTATTGGTGAGAGAACAGACCCAGAGATGAGAGTACAATGCAGAAATAGATTCCTGCGTGGGCATGTGTGTGCTGTGGCCTTTAGAAAAATGTGTGAGGGGTTGGAGTGGGTGTTGTGAGATTAAGCCCCTGTCTGTGACACTGGCATCCCATACGAGTGCTAGTTTGAGTCCTGGCTACTCCACTTCTGATCCATCTCCCTGCTAATGCACCTGAGAAAGCAGTGAAAGGTGGTTCAAGTACTTGGGCCCCTGCTACTCACACGGGAGACGTAGATGGAGTTCCAGGCTCTGGGCTTCAGCCTGGCTCAGCGCCAGCTACTGCTGCCATTTGGGCAGTGAAGCAACAGTGGAAGCTTGATCTCTCTGTCTCTCCCTCACTTTTTGTAACTCTGCCTTTCAAATAAATATTTTAAAAGTTGCAAAAGCGATTCAGTGGGGGAGGGACAGTCTTTATTTATTTATTTTTTTTTTAAAGATTTTTTCAAAAGAGAGAGAGAGCGAGCGAGAGAATCTTCCATCTGCTGGTCTACTCCCCAAATGGCTACAACAGCTAGGTCTGGGCCAGGCCAAAGTCTCTCACATGGATGGACTCAAGTACTTGGACCATCTGCTGTTTTCCCAGGTCCATTAGCAGGGAGCTAGATTGGAAGTGGAGCAGCTGAGACTTGAACTTGTGTCTGTATGGGGTGCCAGTGTTGCAGGCAGTGGCTTAACCTGCTACACCATAGTGTGTGCCTCAACGGATGGTCTTTTCAACAGACGGTGCTGGAGCAACGGGATATCTATATGTAAGACTCTAAACTTGTCCATTTCTTGAAACTTATAAAAACAGTGAAAAATGGATCATAGATCTAATTGTAAAACCTAAAACTATTATGCTTCTGGAAGAAAATAGAAAATACTATAACCCTAAATTAGGCAAAGAAAGAGCTCTAAGATATGACACCAAAAGTATAATTCATAACAGAACACACTATAAATGAGATTTATTAAAAGTGAAAGACTTTAGGGGCTGGCATTATGGTGCAGTGGCTTTAGCTGCTGCCTGCGACACCAGCATCCTGTATAGGCTCCTGTTCAAGTCCTGGCTGCTCCACTTATGGTCCAGTTTTCTGGTAATCACCTGGGAAAAGCAGTGGGAGACCTGGAAGAAGCTCCTGGCTCCTTGCTTTGGTGTGGCTCAGCCTTGATCGTTGGGACTATCTGGGAGTGAACCAGCAGATGGAAGGTCTTTGTCTCTGTCTCTTTCTCTCCCTTTCTAACTCTGACTTTCAAATAAATAAATAAACGTTTATTTTTTTAAAAATTGAATAACTTTAGCTCTTTGAAAGGCAGTTAAGTGAATGAAAAGACAGGAGAAAATATTTGCAAATCATATATCTGCTGGAAGACCTGTATCCAACATGTATAAGTGACTCAAATCTCCAACGGACTGGTCCTGTGGTGTAGTAGGTTAATCCGCTGCCTGCGGTGCCAGCATCCTACATGGGCACCAGTTCTAGTTCCAGCTGCTCCTCTTCCAGTCCACCTCTCTGCTATGGCCTGGGAAAGCAGTGGAGGATGGCCCAAACACTTGGGCCCCTGCACCTGTGTGGGAGACCTGGGAGAAGCTCCTGGCTCCTGGCTTTGGATTAGTTCAGCTCCAGCCATTGCGGCCATTTGGGGAACAAACCAGCTGATGGAAGACCTTTCTCTCTGTCTCTTCCTCCCTCTCACTGTCTGTAACTCTACCTCTCAAACAAATAAATAAAATCTTTAAAAAACAACAAAAACTCAAAACAACCTATTAAAAATGGACAGAAGATTTGGATGCTTCACTGAAGATAAATCAAAACCGTGGATGGCAAGCATACTCAGGAAAACATGCTTAATATCGTTAATCTTTAGGAAAATACAACTTAAAATTCCTCAGAGTTACCGCTGCCCACGGATTGGACTGCAGTTGTTCTAATGAGGATGGGAAGGAGTGGAAGTCTCCTGCTCACTGGTGTGAACAGAACAGAAAATGGTATAAGCATCTCAGAAAAAAGTCACCCGCCGTCTGACCCAGCCATTCCACTCCTAGGCACTCACCTACGAGAAGACAGCATGTATTTATAAACTGAGTTGTGGCCGGCGCCACGGCTCATTAGGCTAATCCTCCGCCTAGCGGCACCGGCACACCGGGTTCTAGTCCCGGTCGGGGCACCGGATTCTGTCCCGGTTGCCCCTCTTCCAGGCCAGCTCTCTGCTGTGGCCAGGGAGTGCAGTGGAGGATGGCCCAGGTGCTTGGGCCCTGCACCCCATGGGAGACCAGGAAAAGCACCTGGCTCCTGGCTCCTGCCATCGGATCAGCGTGGTGCGCCAGCCGCAGCGCGCCAGCCGTGGCGGCCATTGGAGGGTGAACCAACAGCAAAGGAAGACCTTTCTCTCTGTCTCTCTCTCTCACTGTCCACTCTGCCTGTAAAAAAACAAAACAAAACAAAACAAAACAAAACAAAAAAAACTGAGTTGTATGCAAATGTTCTCAGAGTTTTCTTTGTAATACTGAACCTTGGAAACAACTCATAAGTCTGTCAGCAGGTGAATGGTCTGTCCATGAGCTGGAAGGCTACTCAGTAGTGGAGAGGAATGAACTACAGAAACGTGCCTCGCCAGGAATAGATAAAAAAGTGGCTGTGGGCATGGAAGGAGACAGGTAAAACCACCTGGTGTGGGGCCGGTGCTGTGGCATAGCGGGTAAATCTGCTGGAATCCCATATGGGTGCCGGTTCGAGTCCCGGCTACTCCATTTCTGATCCAGCTCTCTGCTATGACCTGGGAAAGCAGTAGAAGATGGCCCAAGGCCTTGGGCCCCTGCACACACGTGGGAGACCTGGAAGAAGCTCCTGGCTCCTGGCTTTGGATCGGCATAGCTCCGGCCATTCCTGCCAATTGGGGAGTGAACCAGTGCATAGAAGACCCCCCCCCTCTCTCTCCTCTCCTTCTCTCTCTGTGTAACTCTGACTTTCAAATAAATAAATAAATAAATCTTTAAAAAAACAACAATAACAAAACACCTGATGTGATTCCATTTCCAGCAAAACCTGGGAAATGCCGACTGATCTATAGCGACTGAGCAGATCAGCGCCTGGAAGGGGTGGGAGGAAGGGACTGCAGGGATGTGTACAAGATTTGGGGGATCTGCTCATTATCCTGATTGTGGCGACGGCCGCACAGTTAAGCACACGTCAGAATTTATCAGCTTGTTTCCTTTACAAATGTATCGTGTGTTATGCCTCAGTAAAGCCATTTTATGCACCTCGCCCTACAAGAGGCCTTGTTTTTTCCTGGTTGCATTTTCTTTGTGGCCCACTGCTAACTTCCTCCCTTTTCCACACCTCTCCTCCCCAACCCGCCCCTGCCGTGGCACTGTCCCCCAGCTAAACCTTCAGAAAATTACATCCAAGAGGTCTTTGGAGAGGTGTGTGCCACTCCATCTCTCCCTCACTCCCAAGTGCCACTGTGCCTGTCAGCCTCCCCGGTTTCCCCCTGCTCAGCACTCTCACCACAGAGCCCCTGGAAGCCTAAGCTCCCGGCCTTGCACCTCAAAGGTCAGATGTCGCATGTTTTCCTTAACTGGCCATTGGCAAGGCTTCCTATCAGTCACTATCAGGTAGGATCTCTTCTGATCTGACCTGCAGCTTGTGTCAGTCGGAGGCCTGTCCCGGTCCTTGTCCTGCCCCAGACTTTAGATCAAGATAGTGCAAGGTCTGGGAAGACTCGGGTTCCCAGCTCCCAGGGGTGCCCCACTTTATCTCTGCTACCCTGCTCTGTGTTCCAGGTCATGTGATCCGAGAGCTGCTGGGAGGTGGGGGGAGCCAATCCAGCCGGGGCCCTGCCTTCTGGGCCTGGCAGCTGGGCTTGCGACAGCGGCAGCCAAGCCTGTGTGCAGCCTGTCGGGGTCTGGGCTTCTTCCCCATCACGCCCGCCCAGTTGCCCTAGTGACTGTGTGACCCTTCTCCCGCCCCCCAGCCTGTTGCTGCCACCCACGCCCACCGTATAAATAGAGGCGAGCAGCAGCTGGGTTCTCTTGGCAGTCACCATGAGGGCGCTGCTCCTGTTCTGCTTTGTGGCCTCGCTCCTGCTCTCGGGACAAGCAGGTATGCCCGACCCTGCACAGGCAGGCCCAGATGGTGCCCCCAGTGCTCCCCCCAGGCTTTCTGTTTGCTGTGGGGTGGGGGGGAGTGTGAGCCTGAAGGCACAGCTTTGCTCCTTGCTGATCCTGGTGTTTGTACCCTTCTCTTGTCCCCGGGCCGTGGAGGAAGAGCAGGGTGCCGAACTGGAGAGCAGCTGGGGGGCTTTAGGGAGGCTAAAGGCAGTGGAGAGAGGTGTGTGGGCCTGAGGCCTGGGCCAGGGGTGAGAGAGGAGAGTCTGGCTGGCAGATGCCAGTAAAGAGTTCCCCAAAAGTCAAGACCAGAGGAGCCTCCAAGATAGACCAGACAAACCCACACTTGGAGCTGCAGGTCGTTTGGGTGACTTTCGCACCCCGCGGGAGACAGATGGAGGGCCTCACCCCACCTGAAGACCTGGGTCTGAGTAACTGAGGATGCAGGGATGTGGTAGTCAAAGCTGGAAATCATTTTGTGCATGGTGGGATAGAGTTGGAGTCACTTTGGGGTATGGTTGGGCATAGGGCTGGGGGTTGGGCTAGAAACAGCTGGACATGGACTTGAGGAGTAGGGCCCATTTTGGAGCAGAGCCTGTGTGAGGAGCGGGGCTTTCATTGGGAAGGGGGCTCGGCTCTGCCTGCCCAGGCTCTCCTTTGACATCTCAGCATTTTGTGCAGCAGAGGTGGCTTGGGTTGCAGCCTGGGGGTTATTTATAGGCTGTCGAGGGGACACTAGATCACTTTGCCACCTCTCTTGCAAGACTCCTAGGGCTGGCTTCCCTTGGGGGAGGTGCTCTGGGGATCCCCTAGGTATCAAGGGCTCCCCACTTTGTCACCTGGCTCAGCCCTTAGTCTTTGCACGTGGATCTAGAGTCCCAGTCTGTCTTGTTTGGAGGTTTTGTCTCTTGAGAAGGGGGTGCTGCCAGGGTGTAGTTCCAGCCAGGAGAGGGGTGATGGGCAGGAGCAGAAGCTGTTCTGTGGTGGCTAGGGATGTGAGTTGGGGGCTCCGGCCACTGCATGTGCTGCTGGGCCCTGCCCTTGTCTGCCCTTGAGTTAATTTGGGCCCTGTGGGGCTGCAGGCTGGAGTGGTGAGTATTCCAAGCGGCTGTCAGGTGGCTAAGTATGGAAACAGCAGTGTAATTGGATCCTGAGCCACAGCCACCCTCTCCCCTGTACCCCCTCCCCCGCAGGCTGGTCCCAGCTGCCACCTCATTTGGGCTTCCACACAGCAGGTCCCAAGAATTTTTAGCCTTTTAGGGACATCCTTTATGTTTCCTGCCACTGAGGCAACTGGACATCGGGCCTATCCATGGGCCTTGCTGGGCCCTTCTGCAATGGGGAGAGGGGTCGGCAGGTGCTCTGTGGCTCCCTGACCTTTTTGTGCCTACCCCAGCCTGTGCTTCAGTGTGGGAGCCCCCTCCCTCCCCACTTCTGGGCTGTGGATTTGATCATGGTTCTGTATGTTGTAGAATGCAGACCCCAAAGATGGTTTCTTCCCGTACCCACCGGGAGGTTCCAAACCACAGGGGCTGTTCCCCCATGCCCTGTAAAGACATCCTGCCCACAGCCGTGCTGTCCTGGGTAGTCCACCTGACTCTTAGAGGCAGCGTCTCTGCACTGAACTCCTCTTCCCACCCCGTGCTGTACCCTCACCGCCCTCCCTGCCTTGCCTGCCCCTCGGCTGGGCAGCAGCTGTTCTCTCTACCCCCACCTCTCTACCCCCAGCTTCCAGTTGGAGAGGGCTTCTGGGCAGAGCTGCGCTTTCTTTTCTTCTCCCATACTGCTCTCCTGTCCCTCTGGACTAGGGTGGTAGACTCTGCAGCCTCCTCTTCTCCCTGTGATGAGACCAAGGCCACTCCTTCTCCTGCCATCAGTCACAAGTGCCCATGCCATGACCTGTGTGAAGCAGCCGGGCTGTCACCAGACACCTCCCTGGTCTCCACCCCCGACCTGTGCCCCCGCCCCCAGTCCTTTGTCCCTACCAGGGTTCTCTGGACGAATCTCACTTGGGGATCAGCCCCGTGAAGGACAAGGGGAAGGACCCTGGAGGTGGTTGGATCTGGGACTTCATTGTCCAGGGCAAGGCAGGGAGAACAGAGGGAGTCAGCCACAGCCACGCCAGGCCAGTGCTACCCTTGTCCTCGCGGGTCTCTTTCCCTCCCCTCGCCTGCCTCTCCCCGCCAGGCCCTGCCTGTGGTGGCTGTTACCCGGTGCTCAGCGGAAGCTGCTGTGGTTGCTGGGCGCAGAGTGATGCTCTCGGTCCTCTGGCCCCCCAGAGGATGGGGGTGCCAGGGAAGCATTGCTTTGGGTTTAAGCCATAGGTGCTCATTGCTAAAGTCTGCATTTGGGATACCGTTGCTTCCTGTTGTCCTTCCTGCTGTCTGATACAGAGACTAGAGACCTTGTTCCCACTTCATCTTCCTGTGCACCCAGCCAGCCCTGGGATGCAGACTTGCCAGTCAGCTGCAGCCTACCCACCCTGCTTCCCATGCAAGGGTGAATGCAGCTGGGGGTGCCCGTCTGAGAGTCCAGGGCTGACCTCCCCTCCATGCGAGAGGAGGGTGAAGGCTGACTTTCAGGAAGCCTCTCCCCACACCTTACCATTCCCAGAAGGAGGCCAGTGTCCTGTTTCCTCAGCAGGGCAGCCCCACTGCTCCCATGCATAATGGGGAGGGCTGCTCAGAGAAGGTGGTGGGTCAGGGGTCTTGAGAGCACAGACCCCAGAAGTCTTTCCAGTCCCCTAAAGCCGCATCTGCAGCCAGTCCCCTGATTCCTGGCTGGGACAGCTGGGTGAGCCCATGGGAGCATCTGGTACCGATTTTCCATAGGAACTCCGGAGCTAACCTGGGATACAAAGTGGGTGCAGCTACCACCACCACCAAACAGGGCCTTACTTGGTGGCCTGTGGGGCCAGTGTGGGAAATGCTGGTTTTGGCCCATGTCTGGGTGTTAAGAGTGAAGGTCAGGCCGGCACTGTGGCTTACTAGGCTAATCCTCCGCCTGCAGCACCAGCACCCCGGGTTCTAGTCCCAGTTGCTCGTCTTCCAGGCCAGCTCTCTGCTGTGGCCCGGGAGTGCAGTGGAGGATGGCCCAAGTGCTTGGGTCCCTGCACCCGCATGGGAGACCAGGAGGAAGCACCCGGCTCCTGGCTTCGGATCGGCACAGTGCCGGCCGCAGCTGTGGTGGCCATAAGGGGAATGAACCAATGGAAGGAAGACTTTTCTCACTGTTTATAACTCTCTCTGTTTCTCTCTCATTGTCTAACTCTGCCTATCAAAAAAAGAGAAAAAAAAAAAAAAAGAGTGAAGGTCAGACCTCTAGTTCCCGGAGGTCAGAGCTGGAATCCAGGTCTCTTTACTCCCTTGCAAGTGCTTTTGCCTAGTTAGACCCAACGGAGGTCCAGACGAAGCCAGTAGCTTCCAAGCAGGGGGCTGGGCAGGGCTTCTATTCCCTGACCTGGCCCCAGGGGCCAAGGATCGGGCAGGTGCTGTCTGTCCTGGCTGGAATGAGAGTGGGAATGGGTGGGGTTGTAGCTGCCTGGATGGAGAACCCTGGCGTAGCCCTTTCCCAGACACAGTCCCTGCTCCAAACCCAAATCTGGCCCTTCGCAGCGTGGCCCCTGCCATGCATATGCTGCAAAGACCCTTCAAATACCTCATTGCATTCTGTCAGTCATGAGCTCAGCCCGTTTGTCTTGTGTCCCTGTGATTTTTCGGATGGGACACCGGGAGAATTCGGATAGGCCTTCTGTCCCTGCTGTGCTTGCAGCCCAGTAGGGGAGGGGCTCCTTCTTCCTCATGGTTGCATCTGTGGGAGTAAGAGAGACTCAGCAACAGCAGGGGCCCCAGAGGAGGTAGGGAGTCTGCCTGGAGTGAGCAAATGCATCTAGAAAGGCCCTCGGCCAGTGTGGGGGCAGCAGAGGGGGAAAAGAGCGGAGAATATTTGATCTGGGCCTTGGGGAAAGGAGGATTTAGATGCAGAGACACAGGAATGGAATTCCACATACAGGGAACAGGCAGAGTCAAGGTCACAGGAATGGGCTCCAGCGAGATCTGGGAGAGGTCGCCTTGTCTGGCTTGGGCGAGGCTGGGCAGATAGAAGTGGGGGCAATAGGGTCTGATTTGGAAGGTCAGGTTGGGGCTGAAGCGTGAAGGCCTGGCCAGTTGGGTTGAGGAGGAGGAGTGCTTTATTCTGTGGGCAGCAGGTAAGCGTGGAGGGCTTTCGGAAACCATCTAGCAGGACTGAGGCGGGGGACCCCAGCCTACACTGGGTCCTGCCACAGAGGGCAGAGCGGCTGTCTCAGGGACCCTGTAAGGAGGAAGAGAGGCCTGTTGCCCTGAGTCATGTGGTGTTGGCAGCACCAGGCCCACTCCCTGGCCTCCATTGCTGGAGTGACATCAGGCAAAGGGAGAAGGGAGGCTGGAGGTGAAGTCAGTGTACATCCTTGTCTTCATCCCTCTGAGTGGTGGGAGCTGCTGTCGCAGGCCAGGAGGCTGGAGACAACAGGCGCAGAGTTCCCCTCCTAGCTCCACCCTCCTTCATTCACCAAAAGTCTGCAGTGGGTAAATCCCTCCTTTCACTGCATCAGCGTTAGTTTTGTTAAGTGCAGAGGACACAAGCGGGCACGTGGCCTGAGTAACACAGTAGCCAGCCTCGTTCTCATCCTTCCTTGTGACTGGAGGCAGGAGTCCCGTCTCAGGTCTCCTGGGAGGGCTGCACACTTCTCACAGCCCAGGGGTGGGGGGACTCACTTCACGTGAGGGGGACAATGGAGAAGAGCTGCTTGGTGGACTGGCGTGTGTTATCTCCCCCCTCTGCTCAAACCCCGCCCCAGACTCTGCACCCACCCTGTCTGGCTCCTGGGTTCCGTTTCGGTATCTCCCTCTACTTCCCCCATGCTGCACCCAGTTCGTATCCCAGGTTCGTGCTCCATGCCGGCATCCTACTGTGTCCTCCACTCTGCCACCAGGAAGCTCCGTCAGGAAAGGCTCTGAAACCCGCCCAAATGGAGGGCCGATGCTCGAGCTCAGACCAGCTCTTGCACAAATCCCTTGTTGTAAAGGAGTCAAAGGAGTTTAGCTCAAAGAACGCATCTCCGAAGAGGAACTGCTCATTTGCTTGGTGAGCAAGGTCTTACTCAGAGTCCCTGAGTCACAGCGTGGAGGCAATAGATAGTCCAGGGGTTCTGAGGGCAGAGGGACTCAGTTGTAGAGTCAGGCGTTCTCTGCCTGGTCTTGCGAGGGTGAGTGAGTGAAGAATGATGGCCATGGTGAACACAGGCATGCCAAACTGAGCTGCCCCATGCTGGAGAGGTCCCAGTCCCCTGTGCTCAGCCCCAGCCTGGCGTGGCAGCAGGAGACGAAGGAGGCAGATGGCACAGTGGGGCCTGGGGGTGGGAGGGGGTCAGCTGAGTTTCTGGAGCCAGGCGCATGCTCTGGTCTGCCCTGCTTCTCTAGGGTTCAGGAAGTTCTATTCCCTCTGGTTTCAGCCTCAGCCCTCAGAGTCAAGGTCCCAGGTGCCCTCCCACCCCAGGGACACACCTGCCACCCCCTCTCCCTCCCTGAAGAGACCCCTAGAGCAGCCAGTCCTGAGCTGGGAGTTTGGGTGACAGAGTGAAATTTAAAGGCCAGAATTAAATCAGAATTAAATGTAATCACACACCAAACCTAATTAATATAATTAAATCAGAATGTAATGAATCATTCAATTTATAAAGCCACCCAAAAAAAGAGATTAATTTAATCAGAATTAAAGTGCCCAGCTATTAGGAGATCAGTCATTGATGCCTCACGGCCCAGGGCCTTGCTGGTGCTGGTGCTGGTTCTGGTGTGGTGTGGTGTGGAGGGGAGGGGAGGTAGCCCAGGGCCTCCCTGGGGGCTGATTCCAAGGGCATTGTGAGGCCATGGCAGGAGCCAGGAGCCTGTCTTTGCTCAGGTCATGCAGTGGGGAGCAAGGGAAAGTGTGGTCACTGATACTGCATCTAGCTGCAGGTGCTGGGGCCCAGGAGCACTCTAGGGGGTATTGGTGCCAGGCTCCCTGCATCCTAGGGGCTTTTCTCCTCCCCTCCCTTCCCAGGGCCCTTCTTCACAACCTCCCGAGCCCTTGACTGCTTGCAGTGCGAAGTGTTCTAGACACCTAGTGAGTGCAGGCTGTGTGGCCTGCCCTGGGCAGAGGAGGCACTCAGCGCAGAGTCCAGAAGAAATGTGGGTACAGTCTCCCTTGGGGAGCACACCCTTGGGCCAGGGAAAGCAGGAGGGACCTGGGTTAGGGTGAGGGACAGGATATGATCAGAAAGAAAGGGACCCAGACTTGGGTGCTTCACGCACGCGGGCTCAGAGGAGTGGGGCATTTGACAAGCGCAGCACGAGGCCTGGTGGGCTCAGCAAGGTCCTGGCCGGGTTGCATGGTGCAGGCAGGAATGGGCTGTGTCTCTGCCTCTGGAGCTGCGCTTCTATTTAGGAAGATGACTCGCACTGAAAAAAAAAAAAAAAAAAATGGAACTACACCCGCCGGCAGCCTACGCTCTGGTTGGTTCAGAGGATGGCTGGGAAGGTCAGTCTTGCAGGGGCAGGGTTCCAGCTCGCCGTGCAGGAAGGGGTGAACACCGGGCTCTCAGCTCTGAGCGACCAGGGGGCTGTGCTTTTGTGTCATTTGCTTGTACATTGGTCCCTCCTTGCCCGCAGGGTTTTTTTTTCCCAAGATTTAATTATTTTAAATGAGTTACAGAGAGAGGAAGAGAGGAAGAGAGGAAGAGAGAGAGAGAGAGAGAGAGAGAGAATCTTCCGTCCATAGATTCACTCCAGAAAGGCTGCAATAGCCAGGGCTGGGCCCTTCTGAAGTCAAGAGCCAGGAATTCCATCTTCGTTTCCCACTTGGGTGGGAGGGGCCCAAACACTCGGACCATGTTCTGTTGCTTTTCCCAGGCCATTAGCAGGGAGATGGATTGGAAGTAGAGAGCTGGGACCTACACTGGTGCCCATCTGGGCTGTAGGCATTGCAGGTGGCAGCTTTACCCACTACGCTACAACGCTGGCCCTTCTTATCTGCAGTTTTGCTTTTCATAGCTCTAGTTACCTGCAGTCAACCACAGTCTGAAAATTTTGAATGGAAAACTCCAGAAAGAAACCACTCATAAGTTTTACGTACCTTTTGTTAGAGTATATTGTTATAATTGTTCTAATTGATTGTAGTTATGTTGTCAGTCTCTTACTGTGCCTAGTTTAAAAATTAAACTTTACCATAGGTATGTGTATAATGTTAACAGCTAGTGCATACAGGGTCTGATGCTGTGTGCTGTGTCAGGCATCCTCTGGGCATCTCCCCACAGGTGAGGGCCACCACACTGCCTCACTGCAGTCCACTGGGGGTGTCATCACAGAAAAGGGACTCTGCTATGTCACTACAGTCCACTAGGGGTGCTCTCCAGATGGGGACACTTCACTGCCTCAGTAACAGCCCACTGGGGTGTCCTCACAGATGAGGGACACTTCTGTGTCACTACAGCCCCCTGGGGTGTCCCCACAGATAAGGGACACTGCACTGCCTCACTACAGTCCTCTGAGGGTGTCCCCAAGATGGAACACTACACTGCCTCACTACAGTCCTCTGGGGGTGTCCCCAAGATGGGACACTACACTGCCTCACTACAGCCCTCTGGGGTGTCCTCACAGATAAGGGACACTACACTGCCTCACTACAGCCCTCTGGGGTGTCCCCACAGATAAGGGACACTGTGCTGCATCACTACAGTCCTCTGGGGTGTCCCCAAGATGGGGACACTGCACTGCCTCACTACAGTCATCTGGGGTGTCCTCACAGATGAGGGACACTGTGTTACATCACTACAGTCCTCTGGGGGTGTCCCCAAGATGGGACACTACACTGCCTCACTACAGTCCACTGGAGGTGTCCCCAAGATGGGGACACTGCACTGCCTCACTACAGTCCACTGGGGTGTCCCCACAGATAAGGGACACTGCACTGCCTCACTACAGTCCTCTGGGGGTGTCCTCACAGATAAGGGACACTGCACTGCCTCACTACAGTCCACTGGGGTGTCCTCACAGATGAGGGACACTGCACTGCCTCACTACAGTCCACTGGGGTTATCCCCAAGGTGGGGACACTGCACTGCCTCACTACAGCCCTCTGGGGGTGTCCTCACAGATAAGGGGACACTGCACTGCCTCACTACAGTCCTCTGGGGGTGTCCCCAAGGTGGGGACACTGCACTGCCTCACTACAGTCCACTGGGGTGTCCCCACAGATAAGGGACACTGCACTGCCTCACTACAGTCCTCTGGGGGTATCCCCAAGGTGGGGACACTGCACTGCCTCACTACAGTCCTCTGGGGGTGTCCTCACAGATAAGGGGACACTGCACTGCCTCACTACAGTCATCTGGGGGTGTCCCCAAGATGGGGACACTGCACTGCCTCACTACAGTCCACTGGGGTGTCCTCACAGATAAGGGACACTGCACTGCCTCACTACAGTCCTCTGGGGGTGTCCTCACAGATAAGGGACACTGCACTGCCTCACTACAGTCCTCTGGGGGTGTCCTCACAGATAAGGGACACTGCACTGCCTCACTACAGTCATCTGGGGGTGTCCTCACAGATAAGGGACACTGCACTGCCTCACTACAGTCCTCTGGGGTGTCCTCACAGATAAGGGACACTGCACTGCCTCACTACAGTCCACTGGGGTTATCCCCAAGGTGGGGACACTGCACTGCCTCACTACAGTCCTCTGGGGGTGTCCTCACAGATAAGGGGACACTGCACTGCCTCACTACAGTCCTCTGGGGGTGTCCCCAAGGTGGGGACACTGCACTGCATCACTAGCACAGCACAATGCCTGGCTTGTTGATGGCATTTAACAATGTCTAATGAATGAGCAGATGCTTTGTGTAGAGACATGTGAAGACAGTGCCTAAAGCCAGGGGGTGGGACAGCACAGAGCATGCCCTGGCTATGATGTGGGGCTCATGTCTGGGGGAGAGAGGGCACTCTGCTGGGTTGGGGCCAGTTGGGAACAAGTGTCTCTTTCCCCAGGCCCCAGCCACCTCTAGCCCGTTCCTCTTCAGGCTGGTCCCTGCACCATTCCCTCTGAATTATTTTTGGATCCCTCTAGAGCAGGGACTGCACCCTGAACTCAAACAGGTGCAGACAAATCCTGGCCTGGAGTTTTGGGCTTGCAGGAAGTGGGTTGTGCTGGGAGCTCAGCCCAAAGCCAAGCCAGGGGAGAGCCCTGAGGTTTGGGAGCCCCCTCCTCCCTCCCCCACCAATAACTGCCAAAACTGTGGGCCCTGGGCCTCTTCCAAATGGCCATTCAGTTAGGACCTGGGCCGGCTCAGTCATCTCCCATAGGATGTTCCCTAGATGGCAACAGCTAAGGGCTGTGCAGAGTCACTCCCTGGCAGGCAGATCTGATGAGCATCCCAACTACTCCGTGCTAAGCTCCTGGCTCCACTGTCCTCTGCCCCTCCCCTGTGTCCACCAGAGGGACTCTCACCAGTGGCTGCTCACTTAGCTTCCCTGCCTTTCCTCCTACCTCTGTTCAAGTGTCAGGTGGATTATGCATCTTTCCAGCACTTACTGGGAAGGCGGGGCGTGTCAAGGGATCAGTAGTGCTATCTGGGACCTGGGAAGGGGTCTGGAAAAATTTGGGCAAGGGTCTTGCCAAGCACTTGCCCTGGCCTGTGGGAGACCATCCTGGCCTCAGGTTCCCAGTGGACTGAGCGTGGGTAAACAGAAATCTAGTGGTAAATCCGCCCCCTCTCCTGTCTTTTCCTGCCTCAGTTGCCTTTTCAACTTGGTGATCAGGCTGTAAGTTCCTCCTCACTTGAAGCTGCCCACATGAAGACAGAGTAGCCAGCATGGGGTGGAGTGGGAGCACCAGGACTTGGGGACAGAGCAAGCACTAATTTTTGTCACAAGTGAGCCACCAAACCTCTTACCATTTCTGCACCTGTCTCTTCACCCATACAGTATGGGAAATAATATTTGTCCTATTTACAGCACAGGGCTGTTGCATGACTAAAATAAGAAAATGGTTATCGGATGCTTAAAATATTTTTTGATATCAGATACTGTTTAAGGTTAAGAGGACTGTGACAGCAGTGACAGGGTCTCAGTGTTACAAGTATGCTGCGACCTGACAGTCACACCGGCTTCCTCAAATAACAGGACTCAAACACAACCCGGGTGTCCAACAGTGTTTCTGCTCCTGCTCTGGGCTGTGGGGATCCTTAGGGTTCTCTGTCCTCCAAGAGTTGACAGCCAGGAGGAGACATGGCTGTGCTCTTGACAGGCACTAAGAACCATATAAGGCAGGTGGGATCAGGGCTAAAAATAAACAGCCAGAGGAAGAGGGCTGGGGTGGGGCTCGAGCTCATTCTACAGCATGGGGATCTCAGGACATGGGGCAGGGACTGGGGCTGGGGGCCTGGGGAAGAGGTGACCAGTTTGTGGGAAACTTCCCAGAGCCAGCCCAAGTGTTGGTTCCTGTGCTGTTTTCCTGTGGTCGCTGTGACAAGTCTTCACAGATCTGGTGCTTACAGCAACAAGCCTCTCTTCTTGGACAATTCTAGGGGCCAAAATCAAGGTGTGGGCAGGGCCATGTTCCCTCTGAAGGCCCTCCTGCCTCCTCCGGTGTGTGATGGCTGCCAGCAACCTTGGCCTTCCTGGCTTGTAGCCTCACCACTCCAGTCTTGGCGCCTGTCATCACATGACCTTCTCCCCATCTGTGCGTCTCCCTGTGTCCTCCCCTCATCACTCATGCGCAAGGATGATGCTGGATTTAGGACCCATCGTAATCCACTATGATCTCACTGTCATTAACAACATCAGCAAAGACCATGTTTCCAAAAGGTCACGTTCTGAGGTTCTGGGTGGCATGAATTTTGGAAGAAGCCATGCAACACAGTACGGGCAGAGGTGGCCCCTATCCTCCAAGCCTCTGCAGTCGCTGACACAGCCAGGGCAGCATGTTGAGTGAAGGACAGGCAGCTGGTTGGGGGCAGAGAATTCCATGGGCAGCCACTCAGCCTGGCTGTGGTGTTCTGGAGGAGGGTGGGGACAGGGAGAATTTACCAGTTTCTCTCCTTAGTCTGCTGTTCTGGGCTCTCCTTTGTCCAGCTCTGCCTCACCCTCCTAACCGAAGCCACTATTCCCTATACAAAACTGGCTTGGCTGCTGCACTGTGTGGTGTGCGTGTCCACATCCCCACCTAGGTGCTGAGACTCTGCCATCAGACTGTTAGTTCTCCCTTCCTACTTGCCTCCCCTTCCAGTAAGACCCGGATGGTTTTAAGGAGAAAATCTTTATTTCACCAATTCAGTTCATTTGGTTATCACATGATGATAAGCCAGGAAGGCAGCTCTCCAGGCACTTTCCTTTTTTTTTTTTTTTTTTTTTTTTAAGATTTTATGTATTTATTTGAAAGGCAGAGTTGGAGGCAGAGAGAGAGAGAGAGAGACAGAGAAAGTCTTCTGTCCACTGGCTCACTCCCCAGATGACCACAATGGGCAGAGCTATGCCAATCTGAAGCCAGGATCCAGGAGTTTCTTCTGGGTCTCCCACGTGGGTACAGGGACCCAAGTGTCTGGAACATCTTCTACTACTTTCCCAGGCCACAGCAGAGAGCTGGATTGAAGTGGAGCAGCCTGGACTTGAACTGGTGCCCTTATGGGATACTGGCACTGCAGACAGCAGCTTGCCCGCTCCACCACAACGCTGGCCCCTCCTCAGGCACTTTAGTCATGTGAGCAATAGGCCTGGAGAGGTTAACTGACTTGGCTGCAGGACACATAGCTTGTTGGCACTTCTCTGTTCTCAATCTTGGTCCTTTCCCTTTGCTACTAAGTTGAAGGGAGGTCTTTTTACTTGGCATTATCAACCTTCCACCCATCCACCCACCCATGCATGCATTCACCTATGTATCCGTCCATCTCCCATCCATCCATTTTTTCGTTCTCCATCCATCCCTATCCACCAGCCATCTGTTCACCCATCCATTCATCATCTCCCTTCCATCCGTCCCTCACCCATCCATCCATCCACCCATTCATCCCTCATCCATCGATCTACTTCCTTCTACCCTCCATCTATCCATCTCTTCTCAGTGGCTATTCTAGGGGCTAGGGATACAAAAAGAAGATAAATAAGTTATATAGTTTATGAGAATGCAGTAGGTGAAGTGAAGAAGAGTAAGCTAGGGAAGGGGGATGAGGAAGGCTGATTGGGAGACAGTTTCCAGTAGGGTGGCTAGGGAAGCCCTGACATTGGAGCAGAGACTTGGAAGGAGAAGGAGTGGGTCAGGCACTTGTCTGAGGAGAGCATCTCCAACAGTAAGGCAGGAGGGGCTTGGGTGGTCAAGGGAGAGCGAGTCCCGGCAGCTGGACAGACAGGTGGTGCAGGAGAGGCAGTGAGGCCACAGGACATGCAGTGCAGGACAATGTGGGCTTCAGCCTCCCTTTTGTATGAGGTGGGTGCCACCGGGGGGCTGTGCAAGGGGGATGTCACTCAGTCACTCCTCTCATGTGGAGAACACATAGGGAGCAGGGGGTGGGGGCTGAGGTAGAAGCAGAGGTTTCAACAAGCCAGGTGAGCGATGGCAGGAGCCAACAAGCAGTGATAAATAGTGGTTAGATTAAAGGTAGTCAACACGTGGTGGTTTTTTTTTAAACCAACCTCAAGAAGAAATCCTTTGTCCGTACATCTTGTGACTTCTGGTGTCCAGCTTCCCTCACAGAGTGCTGTGTTTTCTGGGTTGGTTTGTGTTGACACGTGGGTCAGAGCCTCACTCTTTTTCATGGCTGAGGATGTGCTAGACCCCTCCTAGTCCACCCATCCATTTGCTGGTGGACATTTGAGTCTTGCTGCTGCACACGTCAGACTACAGGCTTTGGTGTGGACATGTGTTTTGGGAACACTGTATTTTCATGTTAGAAATGTGCTATCCATTTCCATTTCTGTCCAGCTCTCAGAATCACACCAGATATCCCTGGAGCCTTGCCTGACCTGGTGTGCAGCAGGCCCTTGATCCACAGTGTCAGGGTCAGGCGAGCAGGGCTGGCGTTCTTTTCATTTTATTACTGATGAAACCAGCGGAGAGAAGTTCGCAAACTGGCTCCCTCTGTTTCTGGCTCTGCTCTTTGTCCCTGACCCCCTCCCTTCTCTCCTTGTCCTCCTGCAGCATCCCCAGGTCCCCAGGCTGCTGCCCTCACCTTGCCCCTCGAGGCAGTTCTGCCTGACCACAGGCTTCTGTCCGTGGGCAGACCTCCCACCACCAGCATCCCCGGCCTCTTTGCAGCCTGACAGGATAGCAAGGCCAGCTGTACTCCAGGCCCACGGATGGGCCCAGAGCTATTGGGCTTCAGCCCCTCATGGCTGCCTATGGCCTTGGAGATGTAGCATGACCAGGAACAGAGCCCTAGGAGCACAGTGGGAGTGACCCCCGTGAAAGTGTGTTCCACCTTTTGCAGCTGTAAGTCTCTGGGGAGGTGGGAAGCAGTCAGACAGAGGAGAGAGTGGCGAGATGCAGTTAGGAGCCAGGAATGTGGCAAATGCCGGAAGGCAGACAGGCAGAAAGGCTTCTTCCCTCCATGACCCTGTTGACACCTTGGTCTCACACTTCAGGCCTCCAGAGTCGTGAGGGATACTTTCCTACTATTTCCAGCCAAGGAGGCTTTAAAAATTTTTTTTTTAAAAATTTTAGTGGGCCGGTTCTCTGTGTAGTGGGTAAGGCTTCTGCAGTACCGGCATCCCATATAGGCGATGGTTTGAGATCAGGCTGCTCCACTTGTGATCCAGCTCTCTGCTATGGCCTGGGAAAGGAGTGGAAGATGGCCCAAGTCCTTGGGCCTCTGCACCCACATGGGAGACCTGGAAGAAGCTCCTGGCTCCTTGCTTCAGGGCACTGCAGCTCCGGCCTTTGCGGCCATCTGGGGAGTGAACCAGAGGATGGAAGACCTCTCTCTCTCTGCCTCTGCCTTTCTGTAACTCCACATTTCAAATACATAAATAAACCTTTAAAAATTTTATGAATTTATTTCAGCAGCAGAAACAGAGAAAGAGAGAGACAGGGAGAGAGGAGGTCTCTCGCATTTGCTGGCTTACTCTCCAGATGTCAGAAGCCAGTCTTTGTGGGTGGCAGAAACCCAGTTACTTGAGCCATCACCACTGCCTCCAGGGTCTGCATTAGCAGGAAGCTGGAGTCAGGAGCCAGAGCCAGGAACTGAATCCGGGTCCTCTAATGTGGGATTTGAGTGACTTAAGTGCTGGGCTAAATGCCTATTCCCTAAGCTACTATGTTTCTGGTACTTTGTTCTGGCTGCCCACAAACTAATATGAGATCATGGTAGGGCTGCAGCACAGGGATCTGGGCCTTGTTTAGTGCTGAGGGGAACCCTCTGGATAGGCCAACCCTGGGCTCCTACGATGCAGTCTAGGGTGGCCATGTGTGACTCTCAGGGCTGGCCAGGGAGCGTCACTCTGGGGACAGCGATTGTGTGGAATGTGTACGTACTCTAGATGGCCCTTGGCTGTGAGCGTCCCTTCTCCTGGTGAGCCCTGGGGGAACTAAGGAGGAGATGGCCTGCAGGGCCTTCTGTGTGCCCCGGGGCTGCCAAGGGAAAGGACAAGCGCGCAGCAGCCAGTGGCTCTGTGGAGGTGTCAGCCTCCGGTGCCAGTGTTTGAGTAGATGGCGTGGGATACAAGAGCCCGGGCGCTTGCAGAAGGAAGCTGCTTTCCTCTTCATTGCCCTGGAACAACTTCTCTCTTAGGCTGGGGTTTTGAGAGACACAGGCTTGCGACAGGCCTCGGAGGGTGCAGTTCAGAGTCTGGCTTACTCAGGGATGCGTGTCCCCATGCGTCTGAGGTCCAGGGGTCCAGGCTACTTGGAGATATAAACCAGAGGGCAGACAGGAGTTTCTGGAGTGGCCTGTGTGTTCTCGACGTCTTTGCCTGTGGTGCCCCCTGCTCCGGGCGAGAATTCAGGGTAAGCGGCAGGTTTGTTCTGGAGGATCTGAGGGCTTGTACGCTTCTTGGAGCAGTGGACGGGAGGGTCTTTCCTTTTCTGTGATGCCCCGGACTCCGGAAGACTCAAGCCTTCTGGTCCTGTCTTCTTGTGGTCTCTACTGTCCTAAACTCAGCTAAGAGCTGATTTCGCCCGGTTCTCATGATACTGGCTCCCCCTGTCCCCAGTGATGACAGCAGCAAGAACCTTCCTGCTTTGTTTTGTGGAACACCGTGCTTCAAGGCGAAGGCGGGGAGCCGAAATCTCCATGTAGACCTTGCTTGGGGAACAATCTGATGTCACATCCGCTCTGGCCACCTCCCAGTAGCACTCACAGGGTGCAGGGACAAATAGGGAAATGGACAAGCGACTCGGGAACACCAGGTCCTCTAGATAGAATGGGTAGGGGGTGAGCATAAAAAGAGTGGCCATACCAGAGAGGAAAGGAAGTCGTATTTGTGGGGGAGCCCCTGGGAGGACCGCAGCAGAGGCTTTGTGGTTAGTCCTGGCTTTGCCCCATGGCTCGGTGACTTCTGGCAGCTTCTTGTCCCTCTCTGTGCCTTGGTTTCCTCATCCAAGAAAGTGAAGGAATTGGGCTACTTAATTTCCAGGTTTCCTTCCAGTTCCAGAAATGTCTAATGGGAAAAGAACTGTAAGGATGAACAGTAACGGGGCACCTGGGGCCACACACGTGAAGCCCTGAAAGTGGAGCCCATCTGTGGCGGGTGTGGTGCTGCGTCCTGGGGAAGAAGTGGAAAATCTGGTCTCCTGCTGCTGACCAGCAACTTTCCCAGAAGGGCCTGTGGGCCAGGGGCGCAGATACCCTGCCCTTGGCTTGACCTTCCTCCTTACCCTCCTCGGAGCAGACTTGGGACTGGGCAGCTTCTCCAGGACAAGCGCAGCCACGGACAGCTCACAGCTGAGTGGGTAGGGGGTGCTGTTTGTGCACTTACTGTCGGCGCTGCTCACAGGGCCAGAGCCACAGAGGAGGGTGTGGGTGGCTGTGCGGTCCTCGTGGCGGCTTCTCCAGGCTATAGAAACATCAGCTCTGATTTCACTTGAGCAGCACCAGCAAAGCGCCACTCCGGGGGCCGGGGCGCCTCTCTGTTCCCTGCTCATTTACTGTGAGGGCAAGGAGGCCAGGGGGCACAGCTAGCGGCTGCTCTCCCACGGCGTGGCCGTTTCGGAGCGACTCGAAGGGTGCTTACTTGTTCTCCACCCCTGGAGGGGCCTTTTACCTGCTCTCAGACAGACACACCCTCACGAAGGGTCGGCTTATTTGACCTGTGTGCGTGCGTTCGTGTGGGGTGAAGTACAGGGCCCCCTCACCTCAGGGCCGCAGAGCTGTGGTCACCCTGGATGCTTCTGGCTGAGTCAGGGCCTGCTGGATGGGGCCAGTGACTGCAGGGGTTAACTTTGGGCTCAGTAGGAAAAGCTCTTGGCCCAGGACCTTGACAGCCCAGGCCCATTCCTGTTCCCAGACCAGCTGGAACCGCATGAGCAGAGCAGGGCAGGACGGGGCGACCCCAGGGTGCCTGCAACCCAGCCCAAGCTGCTTCTGGGTGGCAGCAGAGAGAAGGAACCCAGGCAGAAAGATCTCCCCAGACCCCCAGGAGCCCCCAGACCCAGGGCGGGCAGAAGGACAGAGTTCTGTTTTGACTACCGAGTAAATTTGGAATTTGGCCTTTCTGGGGATTAACAGTTATTCTTCTAGTCCTGTGTGGAATGGTTTTGAACACTGAGGGGATTGCTAGAACAGGCATTATTATCTGTGTTTTGTGGGGGAATACAGCTGGGGGAAGGGGCCCAAGGTCGTGTAGCTGGTTGGTAACACAGGAAGGCACAGAGCCTAGCTCTCCTGACTTCTGGGTGCATCCAGAAAATAGGCACCTACACAGCTCACAAGGCAAAGGGAAGCCCTGAGCTCATGCTGGGGAGTCAGGCAGATTTCCCCAGCCTCCTGGGGTTGGGGCTGACGAGGTTCTGGCCTTCTTGCCAAGCCCGAGATGGCTCTGACCTTAACCCAGGGCATCTGCTTGCCTGTGCCTAGAGGGAGCCACATTCCTTTGACTCCCAAGTGGATCCCTCCCTGCCCAGGGCGCCAGTTAATCTCCCAGCCCTCCCAGTAGCTCCTCCCAACAGACCCCAGGGAGGCAGGAGGTGGGAGGTAGGGGAAGCCAGGCCCCTACCTCGGTCTGTCTCAGAAAAAACTATGGGATCAGTCAGGGTGAATGGATAAAGAAAATGTAGATACACAATGGACTATGATTCATTTATAAAAAGGAATAAAGGGATAAAGTCTGCAAAATGAATGGAGCAGCATTTTCACATTGACATTAGACTTCTTGGTGAAGGCAGGAAGAAGAGGGTAGGCTAAAGCAGACAGACATGGTCCCACTCACTGGCCCAGTGAGGCTAGGGCTGGCGGTACAGGCGCCATGTGGTGCTGGAGTCTTGGAGGGCCGGGTGCTTACTGTCAGTGCACCTAACCAGCACTGTGTCCTTGGGTCTGGCTCTTATTAGCATTTGAGGGTCTCATTCATTAGTGGAATCAAACTAATTGTTCTGTGGAAAGTCACTTTGGGCCCCAAATTCCAAGGTCCTCTCTGATTGCTCTGTCTGTTGTCTTATTCTACCTCCTGGGTTATCATTTTGGGGTAGATGCTGACCAGGGACAGGCTGTCCTGGTGGGGTTAGCCTTGACTTCAGGAGCTTGGCCAGAAAGCCAAAGAACCCTTCCAAGAATGGCTGCTTGTACTCTGCGCCCTGCGTACCCTGGTCTAGGGGAAAAGGTCAAGGAATGGCGAGGGATGGTCTCAGGTCACGGAGGATGCGGACAACCCTTCCTCTGGCGAGCACTTCCCTTCCAAGTCCCCTAATGGCCTTGTCCCTCCGCAAAATCGTTCGAGGGCTTCACCCAGCGAGTGGAAGCACAGGAGGCTCTGAGTGGAGAATTCGCTCCAGAGAATAAGGACAAGAGAAGATGAGACGCCAGGAGAGCTGCTGACGCACAGCTCTGAATCCAGGAGTGTTCAGAGACAACCGTCTCCAGGAAGGCGGGTCAGGCTGCCTGTCCCAGCTGCCTGAGCCCAGGGCCTCGAGGTGCTCCCGCCGCTCTGAAGAGATTCTGAGAAACCAAAACGACCTAGCGCAGGTGGTGAAGATGCCGCGGCCAGGGTTCCCAACTCCCTAGGGCAGAAGGATCCAGGCATAGAACCTGAAAGGAATTCTTCTCCCCAGAATGTTATCACTGATAAATCCTTCACGTAACTGTGTGAGTATTTCTTTTTTTTTTTTTAAGATTTATTCATTTATTTGAAAGGCAGAATTACAGAGAAATTGGAGAGAGAGAGAGGTCTTCCATCTGCTGGTTCACTCGCCAGATGTCTGCAGTGGTCGGAGTTGGGCCGATACAAAGCCAGGAGCCAAGATCTTCTAGGTCTCACACACAGGTGCAGGGGCCCAAGGACTTGGGCCATCTTCTACTGCTTTCTCAAGCCATAGCAGAGAGCTGGATCAGAAGCGGAGCAGCCGGGACTCAAACTGTCGCTCAAATGGGATGCCAGCACTGCGGGTGGTAACTTTACCCACTATGCCACAGCGCCGGCCCTGAATATTTGAGGTTCGTGTGACTCAGCACTCAACAGTTTTGGTTTAAATGGATGAGAACTCCAGTGGAAGGACCACCTTGACAGATCCTTGTCTGAGGAGGCCTGGATGGGTGGAGTGCAGGTGCCCTGGAGCGGGCTCCAGGCCACAACACAAGAGATCTTGGTTTCTGACCTGTCTTCTGGTGTCTAGTTTCAGTTTTGGGATAGACTCCCTGGCCCCTGATGTTGGGGTTTGGCTTGCTCAGAGAAGAGGTTCTTAGAAGTTGGTGTTCCAGAGTCACTCTGACCTGACCCAGGGACGGGGCATCTGTGCCCCCAAAGCTCTGTGGGCCCTGGGTCCCACCCCGCCCTGGCCAGGGAGCTCCGCTCTTTCTTGGCCTGGTTCTAGCCCATTCTCCGAGTGACTGACGCAGCAAATGGCTTCACTTGCTGAGCCTTTCTCGCTTCACAAGAGGTTAGCAGTGCTTGCTTTCTCTGCTTCAGAGCTGCTGGGAGGGCCGGGAGGAACATGTCCATGAAACTACATGAACACGGAGTCCTGCACGAGGGTGAGAAGCCATCTAGCTCAGGGCCTCGCTCCTGTGGCTCGACAAAGTGAAAAGACGCCTTGAGGGTGGCTGGATGTTGGAGAGAATGATTGACAGGAAGAGGTTTTAGGGAAGATGCAGGGAGAGAGGAAGGGAGCAGTGGTTGTTAATCTCCTTCCAGTTCCTTCCCCCTCAAACACGGGGCAGACAGGCTGAAGGAGGGCAGTGACACAGGGGACACAGGGTGGCCGGCTGACCTGCTGTGTACATCATGTGCCAGGCCCCACCTATGTGGTCTTCCCTCGCCCCTGTAGTTGCTTCTATGGGACCCTGACACTTTTTGGGATGTGGTTTGTGAACTCCTCAGGAGAAGAATTCTGGACTGAGGACGATGGACCTGGGTCCTGTCCCAGTGTGACCCTGGCCGTGGGCAGGTTTCTAGAGCTCTTGGCCAGAGCTTCCTCCTTTACAGTTGGCCTCACCAGGGCTCTTGGCAACCCCACAATCTTCTGAGTCCATGTGAAAGTGCTCTGGACCAGTCAGGAGCTGAAGGAAAAAACGTCAGAGTGTTTGGTTGGAGGTGGAGGGAGGGGAGAGCCTGGGACTGGGGCTGAGTCTGGGGGGCTGTTGGGAGTAGCTGAAGGGATGGCTCCCCAGGAAAGGCGGATGGCAGATGGCGATTTGGAGAGAAGCAGGGCGGGCTTATGCTGTGCCCCCCTGGGCTGAGAGAGGCACTCAGGCCTTCCATGTTTGGGGCTGAGCTGCAGGCCTGCTATTTGTATGCCTTGACGTCAGTGCCCAGGCCTGTCCGGGGCTGGGGTGACTGACTTGGCCACAGCACACACGTATGGTACTTCATGTTCTTGGATGGACCAAGGCTCACTCAACCCATCCAGGGTGCTTGGGGTCCTCTGAGCCTTCCCCATGCCCCCTGTTCCAGGGGCCAGTAATGGGCTTCTACAAGAAGCCAGAGGGGTTAGGGAGAGAGGGAAAGACATCGCGCTTTGGTTTTGTGCGGCTGAGTTGAGTGTCATCTCGGGCTCTTGAGCTCTTGAGTCTCTGCTGTGCTACCTAGAGGAGACCGAGGCCCAGTGGTCAGCTGCTTCCCAGGGTTGAGTTTTGGGGGCCGAAAGGGACAGCTTGCCTCATTGAGAGACTTTCTGTCAGGGAAGTTATTTTTAGCCTGGGAAGGAAGATCACAGGGCGCGAAGCCATCACCCTCAGTCTTTTTCACTCCAAATTATTTAGCAGGTCGGGGCAGCTTGGCACTAGGTTCTGATAACCAGGGAAGGATGTGGATATAAACATGTTCAACCACACGCACATGCTCAGCTCCCTGTCCAGCAGTGTGAAGGTCACAGCAAGTCCCCACTGTTTGGAGTTCTCACCCCCCATTGGGACTGTGTGGCCGTCTTGCCCTCAGTGGGGAACGATGGTCTGTTGAGAATATCAAATCCTACAGTGGGTCAGACCTAGAGTTTCTTGAGCTCTGTATCACCACCACCACCACCATCACCATTGTCATCACCATCACATGATTAGAGGTGAACAGGGATCTTTGGAAAGTGAGCAGCCTTATCCACTGCTTTTCCAAGGGCAGACGCCAGCTCTGGGAGCCCTCGGTGGGCACCTTCCAGTGAGGAGGGGTCTTGGGATCCGGGTTATTTGGTTTAGTGGTTGCACTGCTTTGCACCTTTGCACACTGGAATTACCTTTGAGCTTTCGAATTGCCTGTCACAGTCAATAAGTCCCCATGCTGGGGCTATCTAGGGGCAGGGATCTTTTTTCTGCCAAGGGCCATTTGTATATTTATAATATCATTCATGGGCCATTCAAAATTATGAACTTAAAAATTAGCCTGCTATAGATTTATTGGATTTCAAGTCCTGCCTGTGGTTACCTTGGCAGGGCCAGACCATGTGATTGTATGGGCCCTACGTGTCCTGTGGGTGGGCCATTCCCCACCCTGCAAGTCGATTTTCATCAGAACCACTGCGGAGGGCCGGGGGGAGGCAGTTTAATGGTGGTGTGGACCAGCGCCTCCCAGACTGGCATGTACAATGACTCCACTGGGCGTTTTGTTAAATGCATATTCTGATCCGTGGGTATGGCCTCAGGCCTGGCCCAGGCCCACTCTGCTGGCTCCCAGGGGACACTGAGGCTGCTGTTCCTCCACCTGTGCTTTGAGTGAGGGTGTGGGGATAAGTTCAAAGGCTGACAGTCTCCTTTTCAGCTTTGAAGTCCAATGGCTGAAGCCAGTCACATGTAAAATGGGGGTATGAGTAATAGAGCAATACTTGCTTTACAGAAGCAACTAAGATTAAATCAATTCAGTGAGATGAAGTTAAAGATCGTGTTTACATGTAAAATGCAGGTGCATTACTCAGGATACTGAGCACACCTGTGGATAAATCTTACAGGCTACGTGATGGATCTGTCCTTCTGCTTGGAGCACTCTCAGTCTCCTTGGGTTAAACCAAGTTCCTGCCATAGACTTTTCCCCATGGGTGGACGTGTAGGACTTACAGGAAGGTGTTTAGGTGGTAATGAAAGAAAACGTAAGTGAGTAATGTCTAACTCCTCATGCCGCCTTCAACTAAGGGATCAGGAGCTCTACCAACTTTAACCAAGCATCTCATTTTCCTGTGGGTCAGGCAGCGTCCCAGGTCCTGGGAACACAGAACTAGGACTTGGTTCCTGCAAATCTGTAAGGAGTCAGGAGCAGCCCAGAGCATGACCCTCAGGGGAAGGCTCATGCAGGCAGAGGCTGAGGTCCCATGGCAAGGGGGCCCTAGTGCCCCCCCCAACACATCATGGTGTGGGAAACCTGGCCCCAGGAATGGGCAGTTCTGGGTCCACCAGGTGGCCATGTCTACCTGGTGACCATGTGTCTAGGGCAGATCGAAGACTTCTACTAATCAAGCCCTGAGATCAAGGCTGGGAGGGGAAGTTTTCTGCGTCCACACATGGGCTCCTTGATAATCAGAGGTGCAAAGCTTCCTGTCCTTTTGATTTTGATAGGAGGTTGGCTGTCTATGGGGTCTAATGAGGAACTACTCATTCCTAATCCCTCGAGGTTGTCCCAGCTTTCTGAGTAAGAGATGGGAGCTCTAGGTGTGGCCTAAGAGATGTGTGCAGGGGAGGAGAGGAGGGCACATACAGGAGACTCGTGCTGTTTCTGCCCCCTCACAGCGGGGCACCTGTGGCCCACTCATCCGCCTCCTCCTCAAAACAGATCCCAGCTTGCAACCTGGCAACCCTCCCACCCCATTTTCCAGCAGTTCTAAACTTGACCCTCAGTAGAGGTCTCTGGCACAGACTGGGCCCGCCCTGCTCTCCTGCTTTGCTCTTCCCATGCCCTCAACTCTCCGGGTGACGCACAGCCCTTAGAAGGGGATCCCCTAGGAAGGGGTTGGCTGAGGCCACCGGGAAGCCCAGGCCCTGCCTGTTTTGGATATCTCCTGCGCAGGCCGGTCCCCTCTAATCTACCGTAGCCAGGCCAGCAAATGCCTGCCCTTAAGGGGAAAGGGTTGGATGTGGCTTAATAAGGATGAGAGCCACAAGTAATCCCCTAAGTACTTTGCCTTGTAACCTGAGATTATCTGGCCTAGAGACACCTGTTTTCACTGCTTTGCTGATAGCTGTATAAAAAGCACGCTGGTTAATGAGAGTCATGAAGTCCTCCCTTGGATGTGTCTCTGGTGAGCTGGGCTGCACGTGCCCATCAGCAAGGTTGAGGAAGGACTGGAGGGTTTGCCCAAGTTTCCACCCTGTACAGTGGTCAGGACCTAGGCAGGAAGTCTCAGGTCAGGGTCAGGGTTTTTTTGGGCTCTCGAATCAGTGTGACCACCAAGTCCTTTCTTGATAGACAGCAGGTCTGTCCTTTAACCCCCTGATCCACAGTTTCCACCACTTGGGAGGGAGGCAGGATAACACCTGCTGTGCCTGTTACACACAGGGTAGTCATGGAGACCCGGGGCGTAGGTGCAACCCTGCACACCAGGCCCACAAGGCTCTCCCGGAAGAGGGGAGCTAGATTAACATAGACTCTTTTGAGACACAAAACCAGTGCCAACCCTTTGAAACTGACCAATCATGTTCTAATCATTTAGAACTGCAAGTCCCTGCTTCGGGTGGCACAGAAGATGTTGGCAATTTGTTGGAGAATCATTTCTCTGCTGGAGACGCAAGTCTAGAGGAGAAAGAAAGGGCTCTGTATGCAGATGCGGCCCCACGAGACGAGAACCTGCTCCTTCACTACCCAGACGGCAGGGAGGCCGAGAGTGCGGAGCGCACCACCGCCGGGGCCCCTCCAGCTGCCCCCGGCCCAGGCTCCGAGCCGGAAGCCAGCCTCCCCAATGCCTCAGCCACAGAGTCAGCCCCACCCGGGGACGCCACAGGGCCCAGGGAAGAGCAGGGCCCAGCAGCAGCAAGCGCCCTTCCTCCAGGAGGGGACGAGGGGTCCTTGCAAGAGGAGAGGCAAGAGCTCAGTTCGGGAGAGGGACCGGGAGAGGAGGCAGCTGGGCTCGGGCTCCCCTCGGAGGGAGCTGCCAGCGGGGAGACGCAAGGGCAGGCTGGGGGTGGCAAGGTCCCCAAGGAAGCGGAAGGGGTACTAGGGGACAGCCCTGTGCAAGGAGCAGCTGCAGAGACGGCCGAGCCTGAAGCCTCGGGGATCGCCCCTAGCTCAGAGGACGAACAGATCCACACCCTGGAGGGAGAAGGCAAAGGCAGCCCTGGGCCTGACCACGGGCCTACGGAGCTAGATGGAACTCCTGACGGTGCATCTGCGGGAGAAGAGCCAAAGGCCGACTTGGACACAGAAGCCAGAGAGAGAGCTGAGGACCAGCACCAGGTCCACACCCTGGAGACAGAAGGCAAAGGTGGCCCTGGGCCTCACCAGGGCCCCGCAGAGGTAGATGGAGGCCCGGACACCGTGTCTGTGGGAGAAAGCCTGGAAGCCAGGGAGGGCGCTGAGGACCAGGGGAAGCCCAGCCCCGGCCAGGAGGCTGGCCCAGCTGCTGCAGAGGCCGGCACTGAACCTGGGGGCACCAAGCACTCTGAGGAAGAGGGGATGGAGCAGGACCGCCCCCCAGAGGGCCAGGTGCCAGTGATGCGCCAGGACGAGGGGGGTGAGGCCTCCTCTGAAGAAGAGGGCGATGAGGAAGGTGGAAGTGAGGAAGAAGAGGGAGACCCATCCGAAGAAGATTCCGGGGAAGACAGCGGCGATGGAGCCAGCTCAGAAGAAGCAGGGGCTGCCTCTGAGGAGGCCTCAGGAACTGCAGGTCTCGGGGAGGAAGAGACCCAGCCCAGCACCGAGGGCTTGGATTCCGGGCCTGCAGGTAGCCAGGCCCAGGACACTGAGGCAGAGGAGCCTGAAGAGGGACATCAGGGGCCAGAGAGTCCCATCACTGCCCCCCAGGGTAGGAATGAATTTCTTAAAGCAACCCCAGAACCTGGGGCAGCTGTGTTCTTCCTGGAGGTGTTGTGTGGAGTTGGGGACAGGCAGGGGCAGGGTGGGGCGGGAGAGCCCCAGTTAGTTCCAGGTTTGCCAGAGAGGGGCCCTGTCCAGGGCACAAACCCAGGGAGGTACCCTCCAGGTTGGAGGGACTGAATGGGAAGTCACAGAGGGACCCAGGCACTTCTGAGTCAAGCCCCATGGGAGGGTCCCTGTTAGGGTTCCTAGTTGAGCCTCAACATGGACCAGGGCCTTAAGGACAAGGCCACAAGGGAACTAGTGCAGGGACTGGGGTCCTGAGGCCAGCTGGTGCAGTGACATTGCAGGGAGCTGGTACAGTTGGGCTGCAAACTGTGCAGGTGACCACTTGGTGGGCTGATTCCTGGGCCTCCCTTTGAAGACACAGCCATAGGAGGCGTGGAGAACTCGGATGCACTGTGTCCTCCAAATGGCCACCTGAAGCAGCAGCGGCCATCCTCAAAGGGCTGGGGAACAGGAGAGGAGTGGGAGGGCAGGGCCACAGACACTGATCTGATGCTGGGGTCAGGACCCTGTAGGCCACATCCGCTCAGTAGCTTAGACCAACCAAAAGCTGGGCTTTCAGGGTGGGTGGGGCCAGGTCTTTGCTTTCCCAGAAGGCTTCTCGGTGGGTTTCCGGGCAGAGTTTAACTTACAAACCACTGGTCAAGAGCTTGCAGCCTCTATAAAGGGAGGGGCGGGGCTGCAACCTGCAAGCTGCTCCTCTCCTGCTCTCCCTCTTCTGGCTTTGAGGTCAGGGACTGCCTGGGTTTGGCCTCCTGAGCTGTCGCCCATATGGTGTTATTGAGTCTTCATTCCCTGGGAACTGGCCTCCTTCTGCCCTGCAGGCCTGGGTCCATCTTCTAATCTCCTAAGAGCCTCTGTGCAGGTGGCCTGGGGAGAAACAGCTGTGGCTGTGGAGGCCCAGGGACTTGAGCAGCCCCTTTCCTGGAGTCGTGGCAGGCACAGGCACCTCTTGGTTGCTTGGTTGGGAGAACAGTTGACCCCTGCACCTGCTCCTCCTGGCTCCATATAGCCAGTATGATCCTGTGAAATGCCCACTGAGGCCACCTTTGCCTTGGGATAAATTATGAACCCCTTTGGTGGCCCTTGCGGCTGCCTGCTCAGCCCTGCTTCCTGCTTCCTGTCTGGGGGCTTTCACCGAGGGCTCCCCTCCGTCCTTTACCTGACTAACCGTGCAGTCCCCCTGGTGGACCTGTCTAGACACACATCTTAGGCCCTCTCGCCTTCTGGAATGTTTCCTTCCATAGCTACTTCGCTGTGTGTAATTATGGGCACAGCAGCACGAGGATGTTTCGGTCACTGATGGACCACATCTGTGAGTGGAGCTAGAACATTTCTGTTGCTTAGTGTTTTTGCTGCGTCTTTTCTGTTTGGAGGCACAAACACCTAGCATTGTGTCAAGTTGCCTACAGTGTTGAGTACAGCGTCTAGGAGCATGGACTGTACGTGGAGCCTAGATGTTCAGAGGGCCAGACCGTGGAGGTTTGTGTCCCCACAACAAGGAAATGGTCTGACGACGCGCTTCTCAGGATGCGTCCTCATGGCCAAGTGACACATGATTGCATGACTTTCTTGTAGAGACTTTCTCAGCTCTCTGGCCACTAGGCTGTAGGAAGCTCCCCGAGGGCAGGTTCTGTGCCGTCTTGGACTCCACTGTCTTTCTGCTGTGATGCTTGATACATGGTAGATGCTCAGTAAGTGGTCGTTGCTTGAATAAAGTGGATCACGAGCCTAGAAGGAGAGTCCAGGTCTCCACATTCCATCCTAAAGGCAGAACTCAGCTCAGCACCCACTGAAGGCTGCAGGCCTGGTGCACCTTCCAAGGGGCCTAGAGCTCAGCTGTCTGCTAACCTGTTTTCTGCTTTTCTCTGCAGAAGAGACGGAAGATGTGAGTGAAGAAGTCCCAATGAGGGACCGCTCCCACATCGAGAAAACCCTGATGCTGAATGAGGACAAGCCGACTGATGACTTCTCTGGTAACCAGAGGCGTGGGACAGGGCTGGACCAGGATTGGGGCTGGAGCAGGGCTGGAGGCCAGGCAGAGCTTCAGAGGTGACTGAAAGCCAGGCCACAAGTGGGCTGTAGACCGGCAAGGACCCCAGGGAACAGGACACCCATGACTGGGGACTGTGTGGAGTTGGCTTTGTGAGCAGGGACCAAGCTAGAGGAGGCTCCAGATTGGCAGAGAGGGGGACATGTTGGTCCCAGCCAGTGTGGTAATGTTGAACATGGAGGGTGAGTCTGGCGCCACAGGCTGTGGGATATGCCAGCCTGTGCACTATGGCAGGAGTGGGTGGCTAATAAGAATTTACTGCCTCTGGGACTGGTGTGTGGTACAGCGGCTAAGCTACTGCTCCCAATGATGCTGGCATCCCACATGGAGTCCTGGCTGCTTTGCTTTCAATCCAGCTTCCTGGTGACGTGCCAGAGAAGGCAGTGTAAGATGGTCCAGGTGCTTGGGCTCCTGCCACCCACGTGAGAGACCAGGATGGAGTTCCTGGCTCCTGGCTTTGACCTCGCCCAGCCTTGGCTGTTGAGACCATTTGGGGAGTGTCACAGGAAGCCACCAACTGAGGCCAGTGTTGTGAGCACTGAGAAGAATTTACCAGAGTAGAATACAGAGAGGCGTGAGCAGAGTTAGCTTTATTAAAACACACTGCAAGGGAGCAGCGGGCAGCCAGGCCAGCAGGAAACTGACAACTGGAGTGCCATGGATTGTAATCTGCATCTAACTGAGGCAGATGCTTCTGGCCAGGGGCTTCGCAGAGGCACTGAGCTCCTTATTGCTGGGGATTTTTCACCAGGGACTTCCTGTTGACCTCCACAGGGCGTGAACCAGAATGGAAAACACCCCTTTCTCTGTCTCTCCCTATTTTTTAAAATTTTATTTGAAAGGCAGAGTGACACACACACAGAGAGAGGGATAGACAGACAGACAGACAGAGACAGAGAGATCTTCCATCTGCTGGTTCATTCCCCAAATGGCTGCAATGGCCAGGGCTGGGCCAGGCAGAAGCCAGGAGCCAGGAGATTCATCAAGGTCTCCCATGTGGGTGCAGGGTCAAGTACTTAACCCATCTTCCGCTGCTTTCCAAAGTGCATTAGCAGGGAGCTGGATTGGAAGTGGAGCAGCTGGGGCTTGAACCAGTGCCGATATGGGATGTCAGCACTGCAGGCGACAGCTTTAGCCAACTACACCATAACACTGGCCCCATAAATCTTTTTTTTTTTAAAGATTTATTTATTTATTTAAAAGTCAAACTTGCACAGAGAGAGTTACATAGAGAGAGAAGGCAGAGAGAGAGGTCTTCCACCTGCTGGTTCACTCCCCAGTTGGCCGCAACAGCCTGAGCTGTGCTGATCTGAAGCCAGGAGCCAGGAGCTTCTTCCGGGTCTCCCACATGGGTGCAGGGGCCCAAGGACTTGGGCCATCTTCTGCTTTCCCAGGCCATAGCAGAGAGCTGGATCAGAAGTGGAGCAGCCAGGACTCAAACAGTCGCCCATATGGGATGCTGGCACTGCAGGCAATGACTTTACCCACTACACCACAGTGCCGGCACTCCCATAAATCTATTTATTTATTTATTTATTTATTTATTTATTTATTTATATTTTTGACAGGCAGAGTTAGACAGTGAGAGAGAGAGACAGAGAGAAAGGTCTTCCTTCCGTTGTTTCACCCCCCAAGTGGCTGCTATGGTCGGCGCTGCGCCGATCCAAAGCCAGGAGCCAGGTGCTTCCTGCTGCCCTCCCATGTGGGTGCAGGGCCCAAGCACTTGGGCCATCCTCCACTGCCTTCCCGGGCCACAGCAGAGAGCTGGCCTGGAAGAGGAGAAACCGGGACAGAACCGGCGCCCCAACTGGGACTAGAACCCAGAATACCGGCGCCGCAGGCGGAGGATTAGCCTAGTGAGCTGCGGTGCTGGCCCCCATAAATCTTTTTAAAAGACAAATTCATCCACCCTCCCACTTTGATTTTAAGACTATAAAGCCCTCTCGTATCCAAGAATTTCAACTGGGTTTGTCTCCTCTTAACTGATGAGATAGCGAGACCTCAGAGCAAGGCCAAGAGAGCTTGGGTCACTTGGCTAGAGAGCAGCAGTGGGAGGTAGAGCCTAGCCAGCCTGAGCACCAACACCCCTCGTCCCCCAGTGCTTCCAGCTTTGCCCTGGGGCTGCTCTCTCCCAGGAGTACCTGGGATACAGTGAGGGACAAGGGGCAGGATGGCTGTCCTAGGGGCCTCTGGCTCCCTGGCCCCTGGGCCTGAGGCAGCACACACAGTGGGCAGCAGAGAGAAAGAGGTAGAATTCACATCTCCCAGAGAAAGGGTCTTCAGGTGGGCTGTGGGCTTAGACAGTGTCTTCAGATGTACTGCTGAGGTGGGAGGAAGGGAGGAGCGGGGTGTTTAAAAAAGCTCAGGAGGCTTTGCAGGTTGGAGGGAGGCCAGGGGTCAGAGAGTGTGTTGTTTTCAGGCATTTAAAAAATTTATTTATTCATTTCATTGTTTATTTGAGAGATAGGAAGAGGGAGGGTGGGAAAAAGAGACAGACAGACAGCTGTCATATGCTGGTTCACTCTCCAAAAGCCCTCAAATGGTAGAGCTGAAGCCAGGAGCCAGGAACTCAGTCAGAGACTCCGCGTCCTGGGTGGGAATGCAAGTACTTGAGCCTGCTGCCTCCCGTGGTCTGCATTAGCAGGAAGCTGGAGTCAGAAGCCAGAGCTGGGACTTGAACCCCAGCACTCTGATGTGGGACATGGGCCTCTTGACTGTCAGGCTAAACACCTGCTCTGGTCTGAGGAGTTTTGAGGGTCGGGCTGTGCACCAGTTTCTTCCACACTGTGAATGTGTAGTGGAGTTGCTGGGCTTCTGAGGGCCCCAGCTCCTATCAGGCAGGGGTGGAGCTGCCCAAGGGGTGGAGGGGCTGCCTGGGGTGCACCCTGCCTGATGCTCTCCCCCGCACCTCTCTGTCCCCAGCGGTACTGCAGCGGCTTCGAAAGATCTACCACTCATCCATCAAACCCTTGGAGCAGTCTTACAAATACAATGAGCTGCGGCAGCACGAGATCACAGGTACAGCCTTGGCCGGGGTTGGGGTCACATCTCTGACCCACTGGGACTCCCCCGTTGCCCACACAGGTGTGCGAGGCTGAGCTCTCCCAAGGAGTCAGACGGGACAGCAGCCTCGGGCCTGTGAGCTGCCCCTGTCACGGAGGAGCACTTGGCACTGCAAGGGCCTTGCAGGAAGCGTTCATGTCTAAGCATTTGGGCCTCAGGAGGGCCGGCTCTGGTCTCAGCTCCCACAAGGCCCACTCCCTGATGGCTCAGGTCTGAATCCCCTGACTGGCTTGGATTCCTCCTCTCCTCCTATCACCCTTCCTGGATGGCTTCTCTTGTGCCTGGATTCTCTTAAAAATTGGTTTTCAAATTAATAAAACAAGAAATACTTGTTATTAATTTTTTAATACTGCAAAATAGTATATGAGGATACTTTGGAAGGTTCATGGAAAATTATATTAAAAGATAAGTTTATTTTGGTGCAAAAGTTTTTGAAATTCTTGTATACTTTTCCTATAATGTACATTTTCCATAGAATTTTTTTTTAAAAGCGTTATTTGAAAGGCAGAGAGAGAGGGAGACAGCATGGAATTTTTGAAGATCTCATACGTGAAGAGTAAAAATTCTTCTTGATTTCCAACTTCTCTATTTCTACTCCCAGAGGCACCCACTGTTGCTACTGCTTGTAAATACTTGCAGGCATTTCCCTCTGCGTGTGTGAGCATACAAGAGTATATCTTCCTTTCTCAAAGATGTGGTGCTGTGTGCATCTGCATGCATGGGGATATGTTGAGTGTGCGTGTCTGCACATGTATATGTATGTGTACATGTGTGTGCATGTGCCTATGTCCACGTGCCTGTGTGTTTCTATGTGCACGTGTGTGGGTAGAACCACCCTATTCATCTGTTACTGCCTGCCCCTATCTTGCACAAATCCACCGTGCTCTGTATAACTAGTCCCTGGCTGATGGATAATGGGGCATTTTCCATTTTTAAAAATGACCCAAACACTACTAGAATCAGTATGTGTCTCATGCAAGTATATTTGTAGAGAAATTCTTAAAAATGGAACATTGGAATTAAACGTTTTGATAGTTGCTGCTGAATTACCTTAGACTATATACAGTTGTGCTCACAGTAACAGTGGGCGAGAGCTCCTACTGTTAAAGAGGGGAGTGCCACTTTTTACTGTTACGCCACTGTGGAAACACTGTCAGTGGTATCCAGGTTGTTTTGATTGTGAGTGGTATGGCAGATCTCTTCCCATGTTAATTGGCTATTTCTACATGATCTCATTTGATTCTGTTTCGACAAGTGAGTAGCAGTGTCCCAGGTTATGCATAGAGGGGACTTCCAACAGGTCAAGGAAGATGAAATTACAAGACAAGTTTATTTCTGTGCCAGGAAATATAAAACCATGCATAGTTTTTCTATAACGTGGATTTTCCATGAATGTTTTGAAGTTTTCTCATATTTGTCCCACTCGACAGAAGCGCAGCCTGGTGCCCAGAGAAGTGCAGGCTTCCCGGTCACACAGCGGGACCTAGGACTGTGCTTCCTGTTTCTCCTCCCAGGGAAGCCCCGCCCCTCAGCGCCAGTTCTCTCCGGGCTCCAGAGAGGACACAACCTGGTGGAGGTTCCACAACCTCCAGCGGCTCTGCTCCGCCCTCGCTACCCGCCTTCTCTCCCGGCTCAAGACCAAGGGCATGGTCCAGATAGGAAACCACAGCCCTGACAGCGCAAGCAGGCTGCCGGCTGCCCCAGGGCTTCCCAGCGCCTGGTCTCAACTTTCTGCACTTGGCCCTGGTCCCTAGTCTCCCGCCAGCTCCCGGTGCGATCTCGCCTGCACGAGCCCGCGCTGCCCCCTGCTGTAGAGAGCTGGGGCGGCAGCCGCCCAGGGAGGCCCAGTTTGTGGTTTGTCTTCCGTGCTGTGGGTCCCGCGTCCAGAAAGCAGGTGAAGCCACTTTCTGTGAGATCCCGGTGGCTCTGACTGGAACCTCCTGCTGCTTTCTCAGCCATCCTCTCCCTTCCTGCTGTCAAGTCAGGAGCTGACATCCACGGAGACAGGAGCGGCTCCCGTGTGTTTCTGGGCAGGGCAGGACTAGGGCCATTTCAGCCCTTGGAGGTAATAGAGGTGCACCTGCTATTTACGAGGCAGCAGCTTGGTCCTCTAGGATGTAAAGAAAGTCACCCCAGAGAGAGAACCAGTGCATCACAACTAAGGTATGCGGCCGGAGGTGTATCATATCCGTGCCCTGTAAAAGTTGGGGAGTGTGGGTTTCTGTGGCTACTGCTTAAATGTGTGTCGGAATATCTGACAGGACATGTAGGAAATTAGCAGTGTTACCTTTTTCTGGTTATGGACAAAGCAGGTTGGGGGCAGAGATGGGAGGCCTTTCACTGTTTACTTTATTATACTACTGATTTATGTTTATTTATTTATTTTTTATTTATTATTATTATTATTTTTGACAGGCAGAGTGGACAGTGAGAGAGAGAGAGACAGAGAGAAAGGTCCTCCTTTGCCGTTGGTTCACCCTCCAATGGCCGCCGCGGCTGGCGCGCTGCGGCTGGCGCACCGCGCTGATCTGATGGCAGGAGCCAGGAGCCAGGTGCTTTTCCTGGTCTCCCATGGGGTGCAGGGCCCAAGCACCTGGGCCATCCTCCACTGCACTCCCTGGCCACAGCAGAGGGCTGGCCTGGAAGAGGGGCAACCGGGACAGAATCCGGCGCCCCGACCGGGACTAGAACCCGGTGTGCCGGCGCCGCTAGGCGGAGGATTAGCCTAGTGAGCCGCGGCGCCGGCCCTATACTACTGATTTATGAATCAAGACATTAAATAAGAAATTAATGAAAACAAAAAATTAGGGCCTTTGCTTTTCTTTTTAAATCTTATTTATTTATTTTTATTTTATTTGAAGTGCAGAGTGGGAGAGAGAGGTATCTTCCACCTACTGGTT
Organism: Oryctolagus cuniculus; assembly: GCF_964237555.1. Classification (NCBI taxonomy): domain Eukaryota; kingdom Metazoa; phylum Chordata; class Mammalia; order Lagomorpha; family Leporidae; genus Oryctolagus; species Oryctolagus cuniculus. The sequence goes on from NC_091450.1 coordinate 31,378,045, forward strand.
CACTCCCCAAATGCCCATAACAGCCAGGACTGGGCTATGCTGAAGCCAGGAGCCCAGAACTCCATTTGTTGCCTCCTAGCAACAATGCATTAGCAGGAAGCTGGATCAGAGACAGTGTAGCTGAGACTTGAACCAGGCACTCAAATAGGGGGTGCCTGTGTCCTAAGCAGTAACTTAAGCCGCTGCACGAAATGCCGTGCTGGGGGCCACCTGTTTTGAGGGCTGTCTCCCAGGCTTGGTGAGATGAAGAGGTCATGGGAATTTAGTGCTCCACTGTGCAGAGCTGATCCTCCGAGCCTCAGTCCAGAGAGGAGCTGGGGGGGGGGGGGGACAGGAGGGCCCAGGCCTGTGAATCGGCAGTGACACTGACTGCAGCCTGTGTTGAAAGCCTCCTGCCCAGCCCTCCCTGTCCCCTAGTTTTGAAAGCACCAGAGAATTCTGCTTTTCTTTATTAGGGATCCCAACTTTGGAATGACCCTTGCTGGCATTCTCCCCAGCATGACCTCTGGAGTCCTCTGGACACAGGCCCAGGAACCCAAGGATCCCCAGTTCAGTGTTTAGTCTTAGACACTGGCAAAGTTATCACAGACTTTGGAGGCTAATTTTTTAAAAAAATATTTTATTTATTTGAAAGGCAGTGTTACAGACAGACAGAGGGAGAGACAGAGAGAGAGGTTGTCTATCTGCTGGTTTACTCCCCGAGTGGCTACAATGGCCAGAGCTGCACCAGGCTAAAGCCTGGGGCCAGGAGCTTCTTCCAGGTCTCCCACATGGGTGCAGGAGCCCAAGGACTTGGGCCATCTTTTGCTTTCCCAGGCCATAGCAGAGAGCTGGATCGGAAAAGGAGCAGCTGGGACTTGAACCAGTGCCCATGTGGGATGCTGGTACTGCAGGCAGAGGCTTAGCCTACTGCACCACAGCACTGGTCCCTTGGAGGCTAATTTTTTAAAAAAGATTTATTTTATTTATTTGAAAGGCAGAGTGACACAGAAAGATAGGGAGAAACAAAGAGAAAAAGATCTTTTATCTGTTGGTTCAACCATCCCCAAATGGTTGCAAATGTTGGGGCTAGGTCAGGCCGAAGCAAAAAACCAAGAAGTCCATCTGGGTCTCCCATGTGGGTGGCATGGGTCTAAGTAACTGGGCCTTCTTCCTGTTCCCTCTCAGGCTCATGAGCAGAGAGCTGCATCGGAGGTAGAGCAGCCGGGACTTGAACTGGCACTCTGATATGGGATGCTAACATCACAGGCTGTGGTTTGACGCACTGTCCACACGGCCAGCCCCAGGAGGCCAATATTTTCAAGTGATCCTAGAAGCTGGGTTGGACTGAGCCTGAGGTGAGGGTTTTAGGAACCACGGCTAGAGCTGCAGAGGCTGGGGACAGGTGGGGCCTGAGTTTAGACTGGAAAGCTGCGTGAACTTCACACAAATCCTGTCTTCTGGGCTATCAGGCTGGATAGCAGAGTTAACTTCTCTCCGTGTGGAAGCTCTGTCCTCCCCTCATCCCCTCCTTCTGATGGTGCCAGGAGACCTCACCCACATGAGCCCTGGTTCTGTGTTCAGAGAATTCACTTAGGTCTGCTGATGCAGGCAGCTGGGCCATGGGTATGGGCAAGGGCAAAACAATGACTTCTGCCATTTTTTGATTTAATTTTTATTTATTTACTTTTATTGTTTATTTGAAAGGCAAAGACAGAAATCCTCATCCTCTGTTTCTTCCCCAAAGGTCCATAACAACCAGGAGCCAGAAGTCAATCTGAATCTCCCACGTAGGTGGCAGGAACCCAACCACTTGAGCCATCATCTTCTCTGCTTTTCAGGGTCCACACCAGAAGGAAGCTGGAATTAGAAGCGGAACTGGAACTCAGATATGGGATATGGACATCCCATATGGCATCTTAACTCCTGTAGCAAGTGTCACTGAGTGCCATATACACTGTCTGATCCATGTAGAATGCCCCAACTCAGCCGGATGAGGGTTGATGGGATACAGGGTGCTTTGGAGAACAGCACTGCTATTCTCTTGTTAGTTTACTTCTGTTTCTAACTCCTGTTATCCACAGATGGGGAAATTACTTCCAAGCCTATGGTGCTATTCCTGGGACCGTGGAGTGTTGGTAAATCCACCATGATAAACTACCTCCTTGGGTTGGAAAACACTCGATACCAGCTCTATACAGGTAATAGATTTTTGTGTGTACGTAAAAGTGCTATGAAAAATAAAATATTTTTGTATGTCTTCACTGTGGTTGTGAAAAGCAAAACAAAGCAAACTGGCAGTTACACCAGTATCCAGACTAGCATTATTCAGAACGGCCAAAAAATGGAGACAACCCGATGTCCGGCAGTGGATGGATGGATAACCAGAACGTGGGCTACCTATATAGCGAGGTACCAGACAGCCTCGGAAAGGAAGGGCCCCCGGCTGTCAGCACACATTAGGCGGTCAGGCTCTAAGCCAGGCTGCACGTGGACAGACCTTGAAGGCACTGTGCTGAGTGAAACAAGCCAGACACAAAAGGACAAGGGCTGTGTGATTCTGCTGGCTGAGGTACTTGCAGCGGACAAGCTCGAGGAGACAGAACGTAGAACCCTGGCTTCCAGGGGCTGGGCGGGGGCCCTGGGGAGCTGCTGTGAATGCAGGCAGTTTCATTGCAGGAACACGTGCAGGGTAGACGGTGCTGATGGCTGCACAACAGTGTGAACGCACTTAGTGCCCCAGAACCGTGCACTTAAAATTGGCTAAAATCACGAATCTTGTGTTACAATTAACAAGAAGCTACCATCTAAGCAAACACATCCTATGATTGTGACAAAACCCTCCCCGAGACGCCCCTCCTCACCCACACTAGCTGTAGGTCTGCTCCAGGGATCACTGTGCTCCCCCGGTTCTCACCCTGTGTGCAGGCGCCGAGCCCACCACCTCCGAGTTCACGGTCCTCATGCACGGACCCAAGCTGAAAACCATAGAGGGCATCGTCATGGCTGCCGACAGCGCCCGCTCCTTCTCACCCCTCGAGAAGTTTGGCCAGAACTTCCTGGAGAAGCTGATTGGCATCGAGGTTCCCCACAAGCTTCTGGAGCGTGTCACTTTTGTGGATACACCAGGCATCATTGAGAACCGCAAGCAGCAAGAAAGAGGTAATTTAGCTCTCGTTTCTGGACAGTGCGAGCTCTGCCTTAGGAAACTGTTTTTGACAGTGGGTGTAGGCGGGCAGGGGAAAGGAAACGTGGCTGGTGTTGTCCAACACCAGGACACGCAACCTTTACCTGCACCCGCTCCTCGTTTTCACCGGGGTATCCCTGGGTTTTGGAGTACTTCGTCTTTCCACTTCCCATGGCTGGGTTTGGCTTGGCCATGATCGGCGTTTCCCCGGGGCAGGGACCAGTCTTCTCTGTGGCGGCTCCTGGAGGTACAAGCTGGGGCAGAGTTGTCTTTGGGAGCCAGGCTGTCCTGGGCTAGCTGGATCCCAGGCCAGGTGTATTTGACAACGGGCTGAATTGGGTCTGAGGCTCTTGGGCTTGCTGTATTGAACTCTTCCTGTTCCTGTTTCTGCTTCATCAGAGGTACCTAAGTGGGGTACTTCTACCTAAGTAGGGCAAGGCCTACTTGCCTGCAGGTGGCAGGGGCGGCCACTTCGGGCCTGGAAGGCACGAGGCTGTGACATAGGCCACTGAGAGCTGCCATTGTGCAAGCTATGTGCAGAGATGAGTCCCAAGCACGGCAGGCGGAGGTGCATTTGACCAGGTGGCCTGGTCATGGTGAAAATGCCATTTTGGCTCTACCTAAGCAAGCATTATCATTAATAATCATTAATAAATATAATAGTAAGTTGACCTTATTTTACATTGGATGATTTTAGGCATCAGTAATTGGACATTGTAAAAAAAAATCTGAGTGTTTCATGACAGGTATTCCGTATCTCCTCACATTGTAAATAAGAAAACAGAAGGGATGGGGCCGGCGCTGTGGCTCAGCGGGTTAACACCCTGGCTTGAAGCGCTGGCATTCCATATGGGTGCCGGTTCAAGACCTGGCTGCTCCACTTCTGATCCAGCTCTCTGCTATGGCCTGGGAAAGCAGTAGAAGATGGCCCAAGTCCTTGGCCCCTGCACCCATGTGGGAGACCCACAAGAAGCTCCTGGCTCCTGGTTTCGGAACGGCGCAGTTCCGGCTGTTGTGACCAAGTGGGGAGGGAACCATCAGATGGAAGACCTCTCTCTCTCTCTCTCTCTCTGCTTCTCCTCTCTCTGTGTAACTCTGACTTTCAAGTAAATAAATAAATCCTTAAAAAAAAGAAAACAGAAGGGATAAGAAGTTAAAGAAATTTCATTTTTTAAAAGATTTATTTATTTATTTGAAAGGCAGAGTTACAGAGAGGCAGAGGCAGAGGCAGAGAGAGAGAGAGAGAGAGAGAGAGAGAGAGAGAAGTTTCCCATCCACTGGTTCTCTCCCTAGATGGCCACAATGGCTGGGACTGCACTGATCTGAAGCCAGGAGCCAGGAGCTGCTTCTCCCACATGGGTGCAGGGGCCCAAGGACTTAGGCCGTCTTTTACTGCTTTCCTAACCATAGCAGAGAGCTGGATTGGCAGTGGAGCAGCCGGGACTCGAACCAGCGCCCATATGGGATGCTGGCACTGCAGGTGGTGGCTTTACTGCTAAGCCACAACACCGGCCCTAAAGGTATTTGGAAATAATGAGTCCCTGCTGTATGACTGACAGTTTTAGTTGTGCTCTCCTAAATGGTTAGCAACACAGTAATGTTTGTATCAGTTTAGGTCATTGTTCTTGTCTTTGGTAGTGAAAATGCTGGAGTTTAGAAACATTGAATACTTGGCAGATCAGTAGAAAAGCCCAAATTCTCACCCAGTTTTTGCCAACATGAGGCTCCGTTTCTTTTCTTTTCTTTTCTTTTTTTTTTTTTTTTAAGATTTATGTATTTGAAGGCAGAGTGAGAGAGAAGGAGAAATGGAATCTTTTATCCGCTGGTTCACTCCCCAGCTAGCTGCAGTGGCCAGGCCTGGGTGAGGCAAAAGCCAGGAGCCTGAAACTCCATCTTGATCTCATATATGGGTGCAGAGGCCCAAGTACTTGGACCGTTTTCTGCTGCCTTCCCAGGCACGTTAGCTGGATGCTGGATGGGAAGGTGGGCAGCTGGGTCCTGCTGTGCCACAGCACTGGCCCCGGACTCTCATTTCTTCCCCCAAATAATCCTTCCCTTTCTGTTCTTCCAAGTATCTGACCTCTGTCTTTCAGCATTGTTGCCATTGCCCCAGGTCTTTTTATTTTTTGTATTCACTCATTTATTTATTTAGACAGGAGGAAAATCTCCATTTTGAACATGTATTTTGCTTCACTGGAGATTTGGAATTCACTGTAGATTAGAGCAAGGATCAGGCTGTTCTTGGTTAAAAGGCTGGCGAGGGGCAGGAGATATGTGATTGAGTCTTCAGTACTCTTCATAAACCCAGAAAATCCCCAGTGCTGTGACTCGTTTCCGCCTGTGGGATGGTTTGGTTCTGAAAGAAGGTGCGAGGGTCTCTGAGCGAGGCTCAGCTTGACTTCTCCTTCCCGTCCCCCGAAGGCTACCCTTTCAACGACGTGTGCCAGTGGTTCATCGACAGAGCTGACCTCATCTTTGTCGTCTTCGACCCCACCAAGCTGGACGTGGGCCTGGAGCTGGAGACCCTCTTCCGTCAGCTGAAGGGGCGCGAATCCCAGATAAGGATCATCCTGAACAAGGCGGACAACCTGGCCACACAGATGCTGATGCGGGTTTACGGGGCTCTCTTTTGGAGCTTGGCCCCTCTCATCAACGTCACGGAGCCCCCGAGGGTTTACGTCAGCTCCTTCTGGCCACAGGAGTATAAGCCTGACACCCACCGTGAGCTGTTTCTCAGAGAAGAGATCTCCCTCCTGGAAGACCTGAACCAGGTGATTGAGAACAGGTTGGAGAACAAGATTGCTTTCATCCGCCAGCACGCCATCCGGGTGCGCATTCACGCCCTCTTGGTTGACCGCTACCTGCAGACTTACAAGGACAAAATGACCTTCTTCAGTGATGGGGAGCTGGTCTTTAAGGACATTGTGGAAGATCCTGATAAATTCTACATCTTCAAGACCATCCTGGCAAAGACCAATGTCAGCAAATTTGACCTTCCCAACCGCGAGGCCTATAAGGACTTCTTTGGCATCAATCCCATTTCCAGTTTCAAACTCCTCTCCCAGCAGTGCTCCTACATGGGAGGTTGCTTCCTGGAGAAGATCGAGCGGGCCATCACCCAGGAGCTGCCCAGCCTCCTGGGGAGCCTCGGGCTCGGGAAGAATCCAGGTGCTCTCAACTGTGACAAAACAGGGTGTGGCGAAACCCCCAAGAATCGCTACAAGAAGCACTAGATTGTGGTGTAGCTGTTCTCAGTTTCTGTGGGTGAATGAGCTTGTGTCCTGTCTGAGAAGTCCTGGTTTATTAACCCTCTGATTCCTGCAAGAATCGTCGTGCACTGGAGGTGTGGGAGTTCCTTCAGGCCAGTGGTGGGGTGTGGCGGGTCTGGGGGGAGAGTGGAAACTGTGAATAATAGTGTGCTTGTCTTGTGGCTTCACTTAGGAGGCCTGACACGCGAGTCAGGCTCCCTCTGCTTGTCCTGGGTCCTCCCTTGGTCTCTTGGAGGGACAGAGAGCAGCTAAGTTCTCGTGTACACTTCTGAATCACCGAGGAGCAAATAAGCTACATGCTTTTCCCTGGATGCTGGGCAGGTAGTGAGGACCCGAGCGATAGCCAGCGCTCAGGTCCGCATCGCTTCCTTCCACACACACAGCCCCTGGCCCCTCCTGAGCTTGCACTGCTTTCAACAGGGGTGCGTCTTGGGGGTCTGAATCGGGCTCGGTTTTGAGCCTGTCCCCTGGGTCCTGTTTCTGGTTCCCCAAGGGGTGGGGTGGTGGTGGCACCAAAGTGCCAGGTGAGAACAAAGGTCCCGGGTTAGGACAAGGATCTGCCTTCCCCAAGGTCCTTTCTCTGACTTCATTGTCTAAGCTGGCTGGGCAGCCCGTTCTGTATGGGCCCCAGCCGGCAGGCGAGTGAGTGGTCAGCGGATTTGGGGAACTTTTCCCTCGGAGGTGACTGGAGTGAGGAAGTAGAAGGGCTCAGAGGGTTAATTGGTTTGCAGTGTGTCTTTGTCTAATGCATGTCCTGGAAAACTCAGATCCCAAGGCGTTGGGTTTCAGAGCAGACAACAGAGATCCTGCTCCTCGGCACGGGGGGCGTCTCTGGGCAGCCAGCACGTCCCGAATTGAAGAGGAGACTGTTTCCACAACTCCTCTGTGGGAACGCCTGGCAGAGGGGTAGTTCCTTCCCGGTTTCCGTTACCACGGCTCTTCCTTTCCTTTCTTCTCCATTCCCTGATGCACCAAAACTTAACACGTGGAGGAATCTCCCAGGAGAGTCAGAACCAGCACCAGCCCCGTGGTTCTGGGCACAGCCAGGCTTCTTGTCTGCACTCTGTGCAGACGTCCGTGAACGAACCACAGCAAGCCAGGCCCTTCAGATACCGCCGGGTGTGCCTGTGAGTACATGGTCTGAGAGAGGCTAGGGAGGCGACATCCACTCGAGGGCAGAGAGGAGGAACCCACATGAGTCCTCCATGGCCAGCCTGCGCTGCCATCTCAGACTGGGCAGAGGGGACAGGTAGGGGAGCAGCAGCCTCTTGGTGAAAGGTGCGTGGGGAGTGGTCTGTGCAGTCTAGGAGACAGCCCAAGCTTGGCTGCCTGGAGGGGTTCTCTTGGGAGCAAGCAGGAGCAGGATCCACCGGCACCAGGAGGTCATTCTGGACCAGAGGGAAAGTGAAAGGGAGGGCACAGCGATAGGCGCTCCAGGGATTGGGCAGTGGAAGTGAGGCAGGCAGACGAGGGCCGCCCAGAGCCACAGCTTAGGAATTCCTTTTCTCAGAAGGTTACCGGTCTGGTGCATGCTGCGAGGGAGGCCGCTGCTTTTGGCTTCGTGGAGCGCCTGGAACCTCCCCCAGGAAAACCAGCGGCTCCAAGTCTCCAGGACTTGTTTCCTAGGAGCAAGTCAACCCGGAAAAAAAAAAAAAAAAAAAAAAAAAAAAGCAAGTTCTAAAAGGAGCATCCAAGGAGCCTAATGACCTGGGAATGAGCTGGAATCTGTCTTGGACTTTTCTTCTCATTAAAAAACAAAAAAGCCTTTGCCTCGTTCTCCCTCATTTGCCCCCAGGAGTCTGCCCCTCCCGCCCTCCTCCACGCCCAGGAGCTGCTTCTGGCACGTCTTGTTTTTCTCTGTGCAGCCAGGGGAATAAAAATGCAGAACTGCATGGGCCCTGTAGCTGTTGATGTCATCGCTGCTGTGGGGAGAGCAGGTAGAACGAAGCTGACAGACTTGTAAGTATGGATATTATGGGGGGGGGGTGTATTATCAGTGTCCCCCCGCCCCGGGGTGCTTCTTTTCTCTAGTTTCCTTTTCTTGTGACTTCTCTCAGCTCTGTTCTTCCCACACTTTGACCTGCTGCCCCCTGGTGTGTCACTCAGTTGGCACAAGTGTCAGGACCCTGTTTTTTCTGCCCAGTGATATGGAGGTAGCTTTCAAGCAGAAACCTGGGGCTGGGAACTGGGGGAAACTTAGATCCAGAGATTGCCCCAAGAGAAAGGATTATGCATAAGGATTTCACCTGGACAGCGGCTGAAGCTTCCCGGTGCCCACTGGTTCTGCCTTCTTCAGGGAGGGAGTCTCAATAACGTTCCAGCCTCTCTCAGACGCCTGTGCTTTCTGGTCCTCTCCAACCAGGTGACTTTCCATCGTCCTTTGAGCTGGCAGAAGGACCACTTTGTAAGTTTCTTGGGGATAGACCAGAATCCAGGAAGTGCTCGCCCTAGTTTTGGATGCCTGCTCCCTGCCTTCCAGACACTGAAGATGGTTCCCTCCCTTAGCTGGTCCTGAAACCAAGGTCTGCTGTCCTGTGACCCTCTCCCTAGCCCCTCGGCTCCTGTGGGTCTCCATGTTTCCCTCCCCACATCTCCTACAGTGGCCAGGCAGGTACCCCATTTTGGTCACACTCACCTGTGTGGCTACCTGATACCTGATGGCTCTGCTGGAGGAAGCCAGAAAGGTCTGCCTGAATGGTTAGGGTAACCTCCTTGTAACTCCTCACAGATACATCCGTGACCCTGGGCCAGGGCCCCTCCCACCACATGCTGCTCTTATCCATGTCCTGCTGGGAGGTCAGCTTCTTCAACTAGGAGGTTTACCTCTGGGGACCTTGAAAGGAATTCCATACCCTCTCCGAGAGCACAGTTCGAAAGGGAAAAAACTGGGCCCTGGGGAGGAAGTGGGAGGTTGGGAATAACCAAAAAGGGAGCGTGGGACCTAAACACCCAGGCTGCCACCAGGCATTCACGCCAGAGAGGAGGCTGGATTCAGCGGCTGCAGCTGATGTCTCGGGTTCTTCCAGCTCAGGCTGGGGGGTAGGCCTCGGGCTGTAGAGGAGGGCACAGCTGCACCTGCTCGCCTTCTGGTTGGGAGTCTGCAGTCCATGGTCTTGAACAGCTGAGAATCTGACCTCCCACGGCCGCTTCCGCTCACTCACCTACCTCAGGTGCCCTCCCACCATTTCTGGGAGAAATATGGAAACTCCCCTCGAAGAGGGAAAGTAGGTTAGGTCTGTTTTGAAGTTACGTGTAAGTAATGGGACAGTTCTTACATCAAAGTTGTACTATTTCACAAGCCTCATACTCTACCATTCTTCTGTTTTTTTTTTTTTTTAATTCTTTTTTTTTTTTTTTTTTTTTTTTTGACAGGCAGAGTGGACAGTGAGAGAGAGAGACAGAGAGAAAGGTCTTCCTTTGCCATTGGTTCACCCTCCAATGGCCGCCGCTGCAGCCGGCGCACCGCGCTGATCCGATGGCAGGAGCCAGGATCCAGGTGCTTTTCCTGGTCTCCCATGGGGTGCAGGGCCCAAGCACCTGGGCCATCCTCCACTGCACTCCCTGGCCATAGCAGAGAGCTGGCCTGGAAGAGGGGCAACCGGGACAGAATCCGGCGCCCTGACCGGGACTAGAACCCGGTGTGCCGGCGCCGCAAGGTGGAGGGTTAGCCTATTGAGCCACGGCGCCGGCCCTACCATTCTTCTGTTAAGTCGGCTGCTGAGACAACAGAGAAACAAACAGAAAATGGAGAAGCGAAATCAGTGGCATTTCTAAACACAGCCACTCACTTGCAAGGGCTGTGAATGGGAGAGCATCTTATCAGTCACACAGATAAAGGTGTGCGAAAACATGTATGTGAGGATGGTACGTGAAAGAACGTGCAGGTGTTTTTGTGGCAAAATGATGCCCAAGCCCCTTAGCGCAGTGCCTCCTAACACTCAGGAACTCACTGCCCCATGCCCTCCCCCTAAGTGGGCTTTGGGGGGCAGTGAAGGTGTCTGTGCTTTGTTGTGTCATAGAGCGCCCTGGGGGCATCGTTGTGCTGGGGTTGACCGTGAGGGTGTGGATTGCAGATTATGGGGGTTTGTGCTATGGAAATAAAATGTGTCAGGTGCGCCTGGTAGCCGACCCAGATGAGACTCAGAAGATGTTTCACCAGGCCTGGCACTGCAGGGGCCTCCCCCCCCAGGGAGCTATGAGGTGAAAAGCCTTGGGCAGTTCACCAGTTCTGGCAACATTTCACGCCCATCCTGTCTTTATGACATTAGCCCAACCGTCTCCCAATCCAGGGAAACCTTAAGTTTTCTTTTTAAAAGATTTATTTATCTATTTGAAAGGCAGAGCTACGGAGAGAGGGATAGAGACAGAAAGATTTTTCTGTCTTCTGGTTTGCTTCTCCAAATGGCTGCAACCACCAGGGCTGAGCCAGGGCAAAGTTAGGAGCCCAGGAACTCCATCCTGGTCTGCCACATGAGTGGCAGGGGCCCAAGGACTTGGGCCATCATTGCTGTCTTCCAGGTGCATTACCAGGAAGCTGCATCAGAAACAGGTAAGTCAGGATTCAAAGAGGCACTCTGATATGGGATGCTGGTGTCACAAGTGATGGCTTGGCCCACTGAACCACATGCAGGCCCCACCTTAATTTTTCTTTGGAAAGAACACAAAAGCAGTAACAGAAACAACAAAAAAAACCAACATGAAAAGCAGAACAGTAACCTGATGTAACAAGGGTATACTCAGGTTCTGTGCCAACCTATTATTCTATTATCCTAGGCAGCCTTAGGCAAATGACTTAACTTCTCTGTACTTCAGTTTCCTTACCCATAACATGGAAATACTTATAGCTGCTTCCTCAAGGGCTTGTTGTGCGGATTTGATGAGTTAGTACATACAATTTGCTTGAAACAGTACCCAGCTCACAGAGAGCACTTAGTAAATATTATTTTATTCATATCTTACAGATGACGAGACTGACAGATGTTGCAATAATGGCAAGTTTGAGTGGCAGGGTCTGAATTCTGTGCCATGCATGACTCCCCCTAAAGCTCTTGCTATGCTACTTATTAAGGTCACGTTAGGTGACACTGTGACTTTCAGATCACAAGAGAGTCCCTCTTTCACAAGGTGGAAGATTCAGAATGGCGCTTTTTTTTTTTTTAAAGAAAGATGTTTCATTTATTTGAAAAGCAGAATTAGAGAGAGAGATCTTCCATTTGCTGGTTCACTCCTCAGATGGCTATAACAGCCAGGGCTGGGCCAGAGCAAAGCCAACAGCCAGGTGCTTCTTCCATGTCTCCCACATGGGTAAAGGGGCCAAAGTACCCGAGCCATCTTCCACTGCTTCCCCAGGCACATTAGCAGAGAGCTGGACCAGAAGTGGAAAGCTGAGATGTGAACCGGTGCCCATGTGGGATGCTGGCACAGCAGGCCACGGCTTTACTCCATTGAGTCACAGTGCCAACCCCAATTGCTTGATTTTTAAAAAGGTCAGTCAACACCCCAAAGCTTGTTATTAACAAAATTTTCAACATTTAAAAGTAATTTTTATTGGAACATTGGGGATTGTTTCCTGAACAAAAAAGAACTTCAATGAAGAAAAATGTTAACTCCATTTCACATTTGGTCTTTCCCATGATTTTGTCAAGTAGATGGGTCAGCTGTAGTTATATCCCTAGATCCAAACCAGACACCAAATCACCAGAGAAGCCTACAGAGTTCTGCCTGAATTCACCCCATGACAAAGCAAACCAAAAAGCCAGTTTTCTACCCATTTCAATGTCCCCTACTATACTCCATCACAGTGAGTCGTGTTTGTTTTCAACCAGGTTGTTTGTAGTGTTTTTCTGACACATTGAAAGATTTTATTTGTGGTTATGAAAGTGTTAGTTATAAAGTTATAATTCCATTTTCTCCAAATTTATGGAGTTTTCCCACCACAATTTCAAGAGATTTGAAATCTTGCATATCAGGGCCTGGCCTGTTCCCTGCAGGAGCCATCTAGGGAGGGACACAGCCACCGGGATTGGAGCCATCAGCAAAGTCCACCTGGCTGAAGCGACCCCTTTTTCCAAATCTTAAACCAGGGCACATGGTCTGGGAAAGGATTTTCTTGCTCATTTCCAAATGAAGGTATTTGAAAGTGACTAGTGCATAAAAATTACTAAATTTATTTTAACCCATAATTACCCCTGAGGAAACAGTTTACCCGCTACCAGGGCTCTTCTGAGAATCCTGAGCCGCCAGGGTGTCACCAAGCTTGGGAAGGGAGTGGCACTTTTAGTGGCCCTTCGCGAGACGGGCAGGTTTGGGTGGCTCCTGGGGGAAAGGCCGGCAGCGGCAGTGAGCTAAGTCAGGGAAAACGGGACTCAAATGGAGACCGGGGGGGGGGTGCCCTTGAGGCGCCTCAAGTTTCTGAGCAGTGGGGGCCCCGAAGAACAGAAGACCCAGCTGGTGGCTGCCCTGGGGCTGGCTGCAGAGGCCGGAGCCGGGCACCCAGGGGAGGCAGCGGATGGGGGCGCCCAGGGGAGGTAGTGGCGAGGAGCCCATGCCTCCAGCCTGGCCCCTCCTGGGATCCCCCGCTGGGGGGTCGTGGGGCTGCAGCTCGCGTGCCGGCCACGGTTCCCTCGTCCGAAGGAAATGGCAGCGGCCGGAGGGGCCCAGCCTTCCCAGTGGCTCTCAGGGGCCGCAGTGCGCAGCTCCGGGCTGGGCCGTGAGGGCATGGAAGCGGGCACCCGGCTGAACCTGGCCTCGTCCCTCAAGTCCCGGTCTGTTCGCGTGAAAGACGCTGGACACTCGCCCTCCGGTCAGGGAGGGACCTCGCCGCCACGCGTGGCCTGACCCGCCGCCGAGTATCTCACGCAGGCTCCGTCCACCTCCCCCGCGCGGCGGCTCTCCTACGCATGCGCGGCTCCGTCGCGCTCGGCCCCGCCTTTTCCCGGGCGCATTCCCGCGCAGGCGCGGACGGCGACGCGCGGGCGCAGCGCTTCCGGAAAGCGGCACCTGGGAGCCTTCTCCGAGCCGCCTGGGAGTCGGTGGCGGGACGGGGTGGGCGTCGGGCGCGAGGCTGCACCTCCGCCTCCTCCTCGCACCCTGCCATGGCCCTGGCTCCCTGGCCGGACTCAGCGCGAGCTCCGTGCGTGCGGCGCCGTCCGCCGCCTCGGCTGAGGTCCGCCCCGGGCCGGCCGCCGCCTCACGCCGCGGTGTCCGCGCCAAACCTGGGCCCTGTCGTCTCCGGGACGAAGGCCGGCGCTGCTGTGCGCTCCCCTCGCGCGGGGACTCGGCGCCGGCCCTCGTGGGCTCCGGAGAGAAGCTGGAGACCTTGCGAGGATCGCGAAGGCGTTGATTGGGCGCGGGCGAAGGTCTCGAACTTGTAGAAAGGACACCAAAGACACATTGGTGCCTGCCGTTAGTAGAGGGAGGTTTTCACCTGAGGCCAGCCCCAGGTAAAACAGGAAGGGAGAAATTCCCGCCCCGCCCTGCAATCCAGGCCTCCCTGCCCTCCCGTCGTGTCGTTTAAGCGGAAGCCCCTGCTCCCCTCTTCGGGGGGAGGGGCGGTAGGGAAGGCACCTCTGGGCGGGCAGGGGGCAGACTGGTGACAGTGTGCGCGCAGTGGCGCCCTGTGGCTCCCGGGGCTTTCTGATGGACTCACTTCAGGAGCTGGCGAAGACCTGAGACATTCCCTCATACTCTCAGCAGAAAGTCGTTAGCCTCTGTGTCCAGCGACAGGGACCGCAGCCCAGGGCATTCCATCTCTCTGACGGGTGTTGGTTTAGGGGGCTCTGTCAGAGACAGCGTCACTTCCCTTTTACAACACATCGGTGTCCATGTGTAGTCGCTCCCTGCTTGACCCCTGGCTGTGCTGTAATCTGGGGAGGGACCTCAATGGGCTGCCCATTGGTTACCGGAAGGACAGGGAATTTGCCTTTAATTTCCTAGGTTTCCCTGCCCATCTCTTTGGAGTGGAGATCTTTTAGGCATCTGGGACCCTGAAAGGCGAAGGAAGGCCCTCGAGAGGAGTTAGGTGACTCCCGGGTAAGCAGGAGCTGATGCCGCTTAGCTGGTGGAGCTGCACGTCCTTACACGCTTCACCGGGGACCTTGGTTCCTTTACAGACCTCCCTTTCTGGGGTTTTAGCTTGTCAGAACACCAAGAAGTGGCAAGAGATTGTAGCACCAAAGAACCTCTCGTCTATGGCCGGCGCCGCGGCTCACTAGACTAATCCTCCGCCTGCGGTGCCGGCACACCGGGTTCTAGTCCCGTTTGTGGAGGATGGCCCAAGTCCTTGGGCCCTGCACCCGCGTGGGAGACCAGGAGAGGCACCTGGCTCCTGGCTTCAGATCAGCGCGGTGCGCCAGCCACAGCGGCCGCTGGGGGGAGGGGGGGTGAACCAACGGAGAAGGAAGACCTTTCTCCCTGTCTCACTGTCCACTCTGTCAAAAAAAACAAAACAAACAAACAAAAAAAAACAAAAAGACTTACCCACTAGTTTCACAGGTGCAGCACCCAAGGCTTGGGAAAGGAAAGAGGCTGGTTCGCAGTCACCTGGTGGCAGAAATGGGGCTTGAATTCAGGACTCCTAACTCCCTCACCTGTTTTTAATTACCTATACCATGAATATCAGAATGCAGCAGAAATTAGCATATTTAAATTGCATACTTTGAATTAGGCAGTAGGGAAACAACTATGGATAGAATATTCTGGAGCTGGTAGTAGTGGGGTCTTACAGCCTGTGTACCTAGGGCTTTGGGCCGTGGGGCTCAGGAAGGGAGTGGAAGAATACAAACCCTGTTCTCATTTTCTCCCTCTCTCTGGTCTGCCAAGGCTTCCCATGGACCAAACCCAAGTGAAAGAGGTATGGGAACCTTTAAACATTTTTTAAACTAATTTAAAAAGCAAGAGACAGAGATCTTCCATCTGCTGATTCGCTCCCCAAATGTCTGCAACAGCCAGGGCCGGGCCAGGCTGAAGCCAGGTAACTGGAATTCAGTCCTGGTGTTCTCTGAGGGTGGCAGGGACCCAAGTACTTGGTGTCATGCAGCTTTTAAGTTTACTTGCTTAGAGAAGCTTAGTGTAGTGCAGACAGGCCAGTTCTAAGCTGCAGCACACGGTGAAACAGGATGAGGGTACCTGGAGGAACAAGTGGAAGGTATCCAGCATAAGGTGCAAGCATACTTAATCATTTATATTTAAAATATCTGATGAGAGGGTTGCGGGTGGGAGGGAAGTCATTGGAGGGGGGGAGCCAATGTAATGCATAAGCTGTACTTTGGAAATCTATATTCATTAAGTAAAAGTTAAAAAAAATATCCGATGGGGCTGGCGCTGTGGCACAGTGGGTAAAGCTGCCGTCTGCCAGCACCCGTATGGGCTGTGGTTTGAGTTCTGGCTACTCCATTTCTGACCCAGCTCTCTGCTGATGTGCCTGGGAAAGCAGCGGGAGAGGGCCCATGTATTTGGGAGACCCAGAAGCAGCTCCTGGCTTTGGACCCATCCAACTCTGGCTGTGGCGGCCATCTGGGAAGTGAACCAGGAGAGGAAAGATCTCTCTCTGTCTCTCCCCTGTCTCTGTACCTTTGAAATAAATAAATAAATCTTTTTATTTTAAAGATTTATTTATTTGAAAGTCAGAGTTACACAAAGAGAGGAGAGGTAGAGACAGAGAGAGGTCTTCCATCCATTGGTTCACTCTCCAATTGACCGCAACGGCCAGAGCTGTGCTGATCCGAAGCCAGGAGCTTCTTCTGGGTCCCCCACGTGGGTGCAGGGGTCCAAGGACTTGGGCCATCCTCTGCTGCTTTCCCAGGCCATAGCAGAGAGCTGAAAGTGGAGCAGACAAGACTCGAATCGGCGCCCATATGGGATGCCGGCGCTTCAGGCCAGGGGGTTAACCTGCTGAGCCACAGCCGGCCCCATAAACAAATCTTAAAAAAAAAAAAAAAAAAAATCTGAGAACCAGGGGAAGATCTCATCTACTGGTTTACTCCCCAAATACGCATATTGTTCTGAGTGAGGAGTGGTAAAGCCAGGAGCCAGGGACTTAATCCAGGTCTCCCGTGTAGACATTGGGAATCCAATTTGAACTGTGATCACTGCTTCCTAGGATACATGTTAGCAGGAAGCTGGAGTTGGGGGCTGGAACCAGGATAGGAACAACCCAGGCATTCTGATGTGGCATGCTGGTGTCTTAGCCGCTAGGCTAAATGTCTGCCCCATAATTTACATTCCTTGAACACTGTGTTAGGCATGTGTGTCGTCTCCTTGCATCTTCCCATAAACTTGGTTCTCTCCATTTGGCAGATAGACTGACTAGTGCAACAAGTGAGGGATGGAGGAATAAGCAACCAAGTTGACAGCTGCCTCTCCAGAAGCCTATTTTTTTAAGAGCCTTTTTTTCTTTTTTTAAAAGATTTGTTTGTTTATTTATTTGAAAGAGTTACAGATGGAGAGGAAGAGACAGAGAGAACATCCATCCTCTAATTGACCCACAAATGGCCACAACAGTCAGGCTGTGCCAGGTCAATGCCAGGAGCCTAACTTCTTCCGGATCTCTCACGTGGGTACAGGGGCCCAAGCACTTGGTCCATCTTCTGTTGCTTTCCCAGGTGCATTAGCAGGGAAGTGGATCAGAAGTGGAGCAGCTTGGTCTCAAACCAGCGCCCATATAGGATGCCTGAGTCTCAGGCAGCGGCATAACCCCCATGCCCCATAACTCCCATAATGCCGGCTCCAGATGCCTATACTGTGTATGATAGTTCCTATGAATATTCGTGGAGTGAATTAATCAGTAGAAACATAGATGGTAAATCTCACTGAAGAGCCTAGCTGTGCTTATTTTCCATAGAACGTGAAGGGTCAGCTCTATGGACTAAAGGCTCAACAGAGCTGAGTTGATTTCTGTGGGTGCCTCCTGGTTTGGAAGAGGTCAGCTTCTTTAGCAGATGTGGAAGATTGAAGAAAAGAAAATCTTGGACTTCTGCTTGCCTTTCCTAGTAGAGGATAGCTTTTGGAATTAAATTTTTTTTGTCTTTACTGTCTTACCCACCTTAGCCATCTTTACCCACCCCCTGATTTCTGATATCCCACAATCTGGGCAGGGGCCCAGGGTTCTGTCTCTCTTCCCTGCTCCACTCCTACTCACCACTCCACCCACAAGTTCATTTCTGCTAATTGCATTTCTGGTGCTGCTGCTGGAACACAGCGTTCTTTGGAGGCAAACCATTGACCAGTTTGGTTGGGAGAGAGTTGCCAGCACCCCTACCATGGCCTGCTGTGGAGAGAAACTCAAGCCTGCAAGCATTGGGGCTTTTCCTCTGTGCTTCCTCTTCCTCCACCATCTTTTCTCTTCAGGATTCTTTGGCACTGGCATCTTCTTTCCTAGAGGGTCCACTAACGTGCTGGGTTTGTTGTTCATAATCCAAGCGTCTCAGCATGGAAAAGGGACCTGACATGAGTATGTAGCCTACGTACTGTGGGCCTGACCCTGTGCCAGACACTTCATACTCACTGACTCATTTGATGCCACAGTGGGTAGAGTATTAGGTAGGGGCTTTGCAGGCAAGAGAACGAAGGCGTTGGTTAGGAAATTTATCAAACCTTGCACAAATATAAAGGTAAAGATGGAATTTGGAGTTTGAACTCTGCTCTAATTCCAAGTCCTGTCATGACATACTTTTCAGCATAAACCATGTCACTGCAGTGTTTGGGTTTGTTTTGTACTTTTTCTGTTCAGAGCCTTTTCTTTGTGCAGTTGCTTGCATCACTGGGTCTTGGGCATATGCAATGTATTATGTTTTTTGCTTTTTTTAATAAAGCATTTTATTTATTTGAGAGGTAGAGTTGTAGACAGTAAGAGGGAAAGGCAAAGAGAAAGGTCTTCCATCCACTGGTTCACTCCCCAAATGGTCACAACATCCAGAGCTGAGCTGATCGGTATCCAGGAGCCAGGAGCTTCTTCCAGGTCTCCCAAGTGGGTGCAGGGGCCCAAGTGCTTGGTCCATCTTGTACTGCTTTCCCAGGCCATAGCAGAGAGCTGGATCAGAAGAGGAACAGCTGGGACTAGAACCTGTGCCCGTATGGGATGTTGGTGCTGCAGGCAGAGGAGTAACCCACTGTACCACAGTGCCAGCCCTGTTTTTTGCTTTTTAAGATTTATTTATTTGGCTAGTGCCGTGAATCAATAGGATAATCCTCTGCCTGTGGTGCTGGCATCCCGGATTCTAGTCCCGGTCGGGGTGCCGGATTTTGTCCCGGTTGCTCCTCTTCTAGTCCAGCTCTCTGCTGTGGCTCGGGAAGGCAGTGGAGGATGGCCCAAGTGCTTGGGCCCTGCACCTGCATGGGAGACCAGGAGAAGCACCTGGCTCCTGGCTTTGGATCAGCGTGGTGCGCCGGCCGCAGCACACCAGCCGCAGTGGCTATTGGGGGGTGAACCAACGGAAAATGGAAGACCTTTCTCTCTGTCTCTCTCTCTCACTGTCCACTCTGTCTGTAAAAAAAAAAAAGAAAGAAAAAGAATTATTTATTTGAAAGGCAGGGTTACAGAGAGAAAGGGAGACACACACACACACACACACAAACACACAAACACACAGATCTTTCATCTGCTGGTTCACTACCCACATGGCTGCATTGGCTGAGGGTGGGTCAGGCAGAGGCCAGGAGCCTGAAACTCATCTGGGTCTCCCACGTGGATGTCAGGGACCCAAGCACTTGGGCTTTTCTCAGTTGCCTTAGCAGGGAGCTAGATCAGAAGTGAAGCAGCTGGCACTTGAACCAGGGCTCCTATGGGATGCCGGTGTTGTGACTGGGGCTTAACCTGCTGTGCCACAACACTGGCTTCACACGCAGTGCATCGTTTCAGCTCATGCTCATGGGTTTCCACATGGACTTGCTGGACATTTGGTTCCACTCGTAGCCATGTATCCTTCCTTAGTCCTTTGCTGGTGATGTCTCCTCCATTTGTAGGACATTTCACCTAATTATGTGTGGCAACATCCAACTCAGTCTCCAAAGCCCAGCTCAGATGCCACCTCCCATGCAGTGTTCCTGCAGTCTCACTCACTTCCAGTTTCCGAAGTTCACCTTTGTAAGCGTTTCTTAAGAGACATTATTCTTTTTTTTTTTTTAAAGCTTATTTGAAAGGTAGAATGTCAGAAGAAGGGAGAGAGAGAGAGCGAGCGAGATTGAGAGATCTTCTGTCAACTGGTTTACTCCCCAAATAGCTGCAGTGGCTGGGGCTGGAATAAGCTGAAGCCAGGAGCCCAGAACTCCATCCAGTCTCCTACGTGGGTGGTGGGCACCCAACCACTTGGGTCATCTGCTGCTGCTTTCCCAGGCTCATATATAGGGAGCTGAATCAAAAGTAGAGCAGCCAGGACTTGAATTGGCACTCTTGGTATAGGATTCTGGCATTGCAAGTGGCGGCTTAACCTATTCCACAGTGCAGTCTCTTACTACATTATTCTTTACATTACAGTAATTTGAGTACATAAGTTATTTTCTTCGTTGGGGGCAGGAATTATAATGCATTAGTATTTGGATATCTCTAATTTCTAACAGAGGACTTTATACATAGTAAGCCCCCAGTAAATGAATGTTTTAGGTAGTTCTTTATTGTGAGAAGAGTCATAGATTTCTCCCTCAACTTTATTTGTTGACTTTAGTTATAATAAGACTCAAATGTAAGGTCCGTATCTTGGTTGAGTCAGAGGGTTGGTGGGGCACTCAGAAGTTCTTGGGGTGTGTGTGTGTATATTATTTTTTATTTATCTTTTTGAGAGCTTTGAATCTGTGGAAATGAAGACACCAATGAGGGCAGGCAGTAGAGACAGGCTGCTTAGGTACAAGATTTCTACATTGGCCCCACACATCTCTCCAGCTGGGGTCCGACAGAGTAGTGACCCTTGACCTTTATCATGTGCTGCAGCTTTTCTAAACCTGTCCGCTGTGCTCACTGAGTTCCTTTATGTTTGTTCAGATAGGCAAAACCATCTTGTTTTCACCACCAGGGGCAGGGGAAGACCTTGGCCTTGGGTTCTGAATCTGCTCAGAGCATTCATTTTCCATATCACCCAAGACAGATGCTGGGGCCCTTCAGCAGAGAACGGGTGTGGGCTGGGATGACTCACCTGCTCTGTCACTGCCTACAGCTCAGCTTAAAGCCCTTGGGAACTGAAACATTAACCTAGGAGAGGCACAGAAGGCAGTCCTTAAATACAGAAGCTTGGGTTTTTACAAGTCTGCAAATGTCCTGTAAGACAGTCTATGAACGTCTGTCACTGTCACAGTGTTTCAAAGTCCAGGCCATTGAGGAGCCATCCAACCAGATGGTCATGGAAAACAGAATTAGTAACCCTATAAAGTCTGGGCATCAGACAGCCTAGATTTTTTTTTTTGACAGGCAGAGTGGACAGTGAGAGAGAGAGAGAAAGGTCTTCCTTTTGCTGTTGGTTCACCCTCCAATGGCCGCCGCGGCCGGCGCACCGCGCAGATCCGATGGCAGGAGCCAGGTGCCTCCCCTGGTCTCCCATGGGGTGCAGGGCCCAAGGACTTGGGCCATCCTCCACTGCACTCCCTGGCCACAGCAGAGAGCTGGCCTGGAAGAGGGGCAACCAGGACAGAATCCGGCACCCTGACCAGGACTAGAACCCGGTGTGCCGGCGCTGCTAGGCGGAGGATTAGCCTATTGAGCCACGGCGCTGGCCAGCCTAGATTTTTTTTTTTTATCTTTTATTTAATGAATATAAATTTCCAAAGTACGACTCATGGGTTACAATGGCTCCCCCCCCATACCGTCCCTCCCACCCACAACCCTCCCCTTTCCCACTCCCTCTCCCCTTCCATTCACATCAAGATTCATTTTCGATTATCTTAATATACAGAAGATCAGTTTAGTATACCTTAAGTAAGGATTTCAACAGTTTGCTCCCACACAGAAACATAAAGTGAAAGATAATAGATGATTTTTTTTAAATGATGATGAAATCAGATCAGACCTATTGTCATGTTTAATCCCAGTGAGAGTCAAGTTCAGCCTAGATTTTTAATTGGACTTTCCGTGTTTCTGTAAAGCAATGGCATTCCTTTTGTTGTTGTTGTTGTTGTTTGGACCATCCACTCCTGTGCTGGCTAAGGGCAGCAAGGATTATGAGAAGCCAAAACCTATCCCTATCTATGGTGGTCAGGGTAATACATGCTATACTGAGGTGTTTTTAGACCAGAGAAGAAAAACCAACTTATTGTAGGAGAAATGAGCAATTGGAATTACATTTAAATGAAGAAATGACACTTGAGCTAGGGTTTGAAATTCTCCCGGCAGATTGGGGCAAGTCTGTTGCATCTTTGGGGAATACTGTACAGCTTATTGTCAATGGAATGTGGAGGGCAATGAGGGTGAATCAAGATTAGATTTGAAGGTCTGTCTGGGTTTAGCAGTGAGAGGCCTTCTTAGGCCATGTGGACTTTGGACCTTATCCAGAGGGCAGAGTGGAGACATTGAATATAGTAACATTTAAGGGCAAAACATATTCAGATCTGTGTTGGAGAAAGACCCATCTGATAGCAATATGGAGGATGGCTTCTAAGAGTCAAAGATGAAGAGAGAGATGCTGTTTAGAAGAGGGTCAGGATAGCAAAAGAAAGTTTGAGGACCTCAGATTAAAGAAGAGCATTAATCACAAACCCGAAATTTTATGTTTCTGAGACTTACAGTGCTTTTTTTTTAAATATTTTTTTTTATTTGAGAGAGTTACAGGGAGAGGTAGAGATGGTGAGAGGTAGAGGTCTTCCATCTGCTGGTTCATTCCCCAAATGGCCGCAACATCCAGAGCTAGGAGCTAGGAGCTTCTTTCGGGTCTCCCACATGGGTACAGGGGCCCAAGGACTTGGGTCATCCTCTTCTGCTTTCCCAGGTGCATTATCAGGGAGCTGGATTGGAAGTGGAGCCGTCAGGACTTGAACTAGCACCCATATGGGATGCCAGTGCTGCAGGCCAGTGCTTTAACCTGCCAGCCCCATTTTTGGTGCTTTTTGCATTGGCTCCCTGCTCACTTCATTCCATGTTGATTACCTTGATTGCTTGCTCATGGTCCATCCTGGGGGGCTATGTGACTTTCTGGGTTTTGCTCTGATTTTCCAGCTCATGTTCACTCAACGCTCAGATAGACTCAGCTCCTTGGAGAACAACTAGTAGGAAGCTGTGTCTGCCTTGGAGACCTCATGCTCACCTCCTGCCCCGACTCTGCTCTATCCTCTGGCGTTGGACCTTAGGTCTCCAGGTTGGCAGTGGCATCTGTGCTGTCCTTCCTCATCTTTCCAGGAGGAGGGATGAGACACAGTGTATCACTGTAAGATGTGGAAGAGCAGGAACTAGAAAAATGGATTAGAAGGCAAATTTGAGACCGTGGTGTTTAAGAGAGGGCAGAAGGTGAAATACAGGGTAGTTCCATGTAGTGACCAAACAAGTCTGAACACCTAGATTTAAATTTAGACCAGTTCTATAAAATGTAATCCAAAACCCAGAAGTACATGCCTTTTCCTGATTCTTTCACTGTTCCTATCTCAGGCTGGGGTTAAAAGCACTGCTCCTTCTTTCTCTACTTGTTTGTAAGGTTGTCATCTCATGATTGACTTCTTTAAAATTAAAAATTTATGTATTTATTTAAAACATAGGATGACAGGGAGAGGCAGAGAGAGAGAAGAGTTTTCCGTCTGCTGGTTTACTCCCGAAATGGCCATAACAAGTGGGTCTGGGCCAGGCTGAAACTGAGAGCCAGGAACCCCATCCTGGTCTCCCATATGGTTGGCAGGGCCCCAGGCATTTGGGCCATCTTTGGCTGCCTTCCTAGGTGCATTAGCAGGAAGCTGAATCAAAAGAGGAACAGCTGAGACTTGAACCAGCACTCCCATGTGGTTGCCAGCATCTCAAGCCGCAGCTTAACTCCTTGTGCCACAATATTGGCCTTGGACCTATGGACTTGAACGATAAGTCAACAAAAAGTTTCTTGGTACGTGTGGTGTGCCCAGCATATAAAAGCTGGGGTAGAATGTGGATTCCCCTTAGCTATTTTGTTTTTAAAGATTTATTATTTGAAAGGCAGAGTTACAGAGAGTGAGAGAGAGATCTTCCATAAGCTGGTTCACTCCCCCAAATGGCCGCAATGACCACAGCTGGGTTGATCCAAAGCCAGGAGCCAGGAGCTTCCTCCTGGTCTCCCATGTGTGTGCAGGGGCCCAAGGACTTGGGTCATCTTGTACTACTTTCCCAGGCCATAGCAGAGAGCTGGATCTGAAGTGGAGTAGCTGGGACTTGAATTGGCATCCATATGGGATACTGGCACGGCATACAGCAGCTTTATCCGATATGCCACAGTGTCGTCCCCTGTTTTATTTTTTTTTAAGATTTAAAAAAATTTTTTTGAAAGGTAGAGTTACAGAGAGGGGGAGAGAGAGAGTGTGTGTGTGTGAGAGAGAGCATTTCCGTTTGCTGGTTCACTCCCCACATGGTTGTATTGGCTGGGGCTGAGCTAGGCTAAAGTCAGAAGCCTGGAACTCCATTTGGTCTCCTAAGTGGGTGGCAGGAGCCCAGGTACTGGAGCTATCTTCCAACACCTTTCTCAGGAGCCTTAGCAGGGAGCTGGTTTGGAAGTGGAAAAGCCAGGACTAGAACTGGTTGCTCATATGGGATGCTGGCAGTCGGCGGCTAAGTTGTGCCACAATGCCAGTCCATAGGTATATTCTTATTTTTTTAAAAGATGATTTATTTATTTGAGATCCAGAGTTAGAGACAGAGAGAGGGAGAGACAGAGAAAGGTCTTCCATCCCCTAGTTCACTGCCCAAATGGCCTCAATGGCCAGAGCTAGGCTGAATCAAAGCCAGGAGCGAGGAGATTCTTAAAGGTCTGCCACATGGGTACAGGGGCTCAAGCACTTGGGCAGTCTTCTGCTGCTTTCCCAGGCCACAAGCAGAGAGCTGGATTGAAAGAGGAGCAGCCAAGACACGAACCAGTGCCCATATGGGATGCCAGCGGAGGCTTAGCCTACGATACCACAGCGCTGGCCCTCTAGCTATATTCTTTTTTTTTTTTTTTAATTTTTTTTTTTTTGACAGGCAGAGTGGACAGTGAGAGAGAGAGACAGAGAGAAAGGTCTTCCTTTGCTGTTGGTTCATGCTCCAGTGGCCGCCGCGGCCGACGCGCTGCGGCCGGCGCACTGCACTGATCCGATGGCAGGAGCCAGGTACTTATCCTGGTCTCCCATGGGGTGCAGGGCCCAAGCACTTGGGCCATCCTCCACTGCACTCCCTGGCCACAGCAGAGAGCTGGCCTGGAAGAGGGGCACCGGGACAGAACCGGCGCCCCGACCGGGACTAGAACCCGGTGTGCTGGCGCCGCAAGGCGGAGGATTAGCCTAGTGAGCCGCGGCGCCGGCCTTCTAGCTATATTCTTAAACAGCTGGTAGACTGGTATTTTAATATTTATTTGTTTGTTTTTTGAAAGACAGAGTGACAGAGAGAAAGATCTTCCATTAACTGGCTCACTCCCCAAATGGCCACAATAGCCAGAGCTGAGCCAGGTTGAGGTCAGGAGCCAGGAACTCCATCTGGGTCTCCCATGTGGATAACTGGAACTCAAGTACTTGAGCTGTCATCTGCTTCCCAGGTGCATTAGCAGGAAACTGGATTGGAAGTAGGGAAGCCTAGACTTGAACTGGCACTCTGATATGGGATATGGATGTCCCAAGAAGTGGCTTAATCTGCTGTACCACAACACCTACCCCTAGACTGTTACTTTAGCTTAGTTGGGATAGGAAAGTCATGAGAACCAACTAAACAGGGAAGATGAGTAGTTAAGGGAAGTTAGGGTTTATTGGTACATGCTGCTAAGTACCATAGAACCTGTGAAAGAAACAAGTGATGCAGGTTTCCTGGGTTGTGTCCAGCTGGGGGTTGGATCTACCAGCCTCAGTGTGAGGTTGGAGGCCAAGCAGCACCTTATGTGACCCTTATATGGAGCTGCAGCCCTATCATCCAAATGTTCATGCCCTCTCCTCAGTCTACATCGCCCGCTAGTCAAGGTTCTCTTTTTTTATTTTTTGACAGGCAGAGTGGACAGTGAGAGAGAGAGACAGAGAGAAAGGTCTTCCTTTGCCGTTGGTTCACCCTCCAATGGCCGCCGCGGCCGGCACATTGCACTGATCTGAAGCCAGGAGCCAGGTGCTTCTCCTGGTCTCCCATGGGGTGTGGGGCCCAAGGACTTGGACCATCCTCCACTGCACTCCCAGGCCACAGCAGAGAGCTGGCCTGGAAGAGGAGCAACCGGGACAGAATCTGGCGCCCCGACCAGGACTAGAACCTGGTGTGCTGGTGCTGCAGGTGGAGGATTAGCCTATTGAGCTGCGGTGCAGGCCAAGGTTCTCTATTCATCATCCTTCTGGGCCCCTTCTTTTTGTTTTACTTTTTTTTTTTTATAGATTTATTTATTTATTTGAGAGGCAGAGCTACAAAGAGATAGAGGCCGGGGGAGTGGGAGTGTGTGTCTTCCGTCCACGGGTTCACTCCTCAAATCGCCACAGTGGCTGGATCTGGGCTGATCTGAAGTGAGGAGCCAGCAGCCTGGAGCTTCTTGTGGGTTTCCCACATGGATGCATGGGCCCAAGGACTTGGGCCATCTTTCACTGCTTTCCCAGGCCATAGCAGAGAGCTGGATCAGAAATGGAGCAGCTGGGACTTGAACCAGTACTCATATGGGATGCTGGCAATGCAGGCAACAGCTTCACCATAGCATGGAGGGCCTTTTTTTGTTTTAAAGATTTATTTATTTGAAAGAGTTACAGAGAGAGGTAGAAAGAGAGAGGTCTTCCATCCGTTGGTTCACTCCCAGATGGCCACAATGGCTAGAGCTGCGCCGATCTGAAGCAGAGGGCCTCTTTTTTCGTAACTTTTCCCTCCCACCAGTCAGAATTGCTGCTATCTTCTCCATTCCTCTACAGCCCTTTGTGTATGACTCTGCTATGACACTCACTTCTTGGCACGTATTTGGGAATAGTTTCATCACTCTCCCTAGATAGAGAGCCTCTTGTTAGTAGGAAATATACCTGATTCATTTTTCAGAATTCCAGTGACTATCCCAGAGTAGGATCCTTCTCAAAATGTTTGGTAAAAGGATGAAGGTAGTTTAACAGATTGTATTCTTCCTGATATTTCGGTTACATAAAATCAGTTCTATAAAAGTAATCCCAGGAGCCGGCATTGTGGTATAGTGAGTGAAGCCACTACTTGTGACACTGGCATACCATATTGGAGTGCTGGTTTGAGCTCTGGTGCTCCTCCTCTGCTCCAACTCTAGTAATGTGCCTAGGAAAGCTGAGGAAGATGACGCAAGTACTTGAGCCCCCGTCATCCACCTGGGAGATTGGGATGGAGTTCTAGGCTCCTAGATTTGGCCCGGATCAGACCTAGCCATTGCAGCCATTTGTGGAGTGAACCAGTAGATGAAAGATCTCTCTTTCTCCACATGTCTCTCCCTTTTTATATGTCATTCTGCCTTTCAAATATATCTTTTTTGAATAAAAGTAATCCTAAAACGAGGCAGGGGGGCTTGCTGTCTATGGGTAGTTTTTGGCAGAGGAAGTCATAGTGAGATAAGAAGTCATTTTTTTTTTAAAGTTTATTTATGTGAAAGGCACATCAACAGAGAGGGAGAGATAGATCTTGCCCATTCACTGGTTTACTCCCCAAATGCCCACAAGAGCTGGGGCTGGATCAGGCAGGAGCCAAGAGCCAGGAACTCTAGCTCTGTCTCCCAGGTGGGTGGCAGGACCCAACTCCTTGAGCCATCAGCTGCTGCCTCCCGGGTGCACATCAGCCGGGAGCTGGAGCAAGCACTGCAAAGACGCCAACCTGGGAACTCCTGTGTGGGGTGGGGAGTCCCAAGTGGTGGCTTATTCTGCTGCTCCACAGTGCGCAGCCCTAAGAGCCATTTTAAGGACTTGTGTGGGCACTCATGTCTAATCTTCTGTTAGTATTGACCCTTCAGAAACAAAAGGACAAAAATGGACATGGGGCCCATGCTGTGGTATAGCAGGTAAAGCTGCTGCCTGTGATGCTGGCATCCCATATGGGCAACAGTTTGTGTCCTTGCTGTTCCACTTCAGATCTTGTTCCCAATAATGGCCTGGGAAAAGCATCGAAAGATGGCCCAAGTACTTGGGCCCCTGCCACCCATGTGAGAGACTGGGTTGAGTTAAGCTTCAGCCTGGCCCAGCCCCAGCCTTTGTGGCTATCTGGAGAGTAAACTAGCAGATGGAAGATATCTCTCTGTCTCTGTAACTCTGGCTTGCAAATAAATGAATAAATGTTAAAAAAAAAATGGGAATGCAAGTCAAGGAGGGTGGTTCCTCTCTTTTATAATCAGAAGAGTTGGGCACTAGTTCTAATCTCTGCTAACATTATATTTGCTTTGTTTATTGTCTTATTCTGTGAATCATATGTGATGATAAATATGTGAGGTTGGGGCTGGTGCTGTGGCATAGCAGGTAAAGCCTGCTGCCTGCAGTGCTGGCATCCCATATGGGCTCTAGTTCGAGTCCCGGCTACTCCACTTCCAATCTAGCTCTCTGCTGAAGACTGGGAAAGCAGTAGAAGATGGCTCAAGTCCTTGGGCCCCTGTACTTGCCTGGGAGACCCAGAGGAAGCTCCTGGCTCCTGGCTTTGGATTGGTGCAGCTCCAGCCATTGCGGCCATCTGGGGCGTGAACCAGCAGATGGAGGACCCCCCCCCCCCCCCCCGCCGCCTCTCTGCCTCTGCCTCTCTCTAACTCTTTCAAATAAATAAATCTTAAAAAAACAAATGTGAGGTGAGGTTATGGGAAAGTACAGAGTGTTTCTTGGATATTGGGCATTTTTACACTTTTCCTATTACCTCCTGATACCCCTCTCCCGATCGTGTCTGTAAAGTTTGCACGTCATCAGCCACTAAGATCACTTTGAAAGAGTAGCCAGTGTCCATTTGAGTTCTGGCATAGGCCCAAAGACTCAATCCAAAATTACAGAGAAGAGCATGACTTTTGGTCGTCAAGCCAGGTGAGTTTAAGGAAATCACTTCCGGTTCCTGAGCCTCAGTTTCCTCCTCTGCAAAACGGAGATAATAATCTGAACCCCACCTAACTCCTAGGGCTACCGGAAGGATCAAATGAGACAATGAATGTGACAGCGCCTTGCAAACTGTAAAGGCCTGTGCAAATGCTATGGACTCATTTTTAAATCTGCTCGAGGGCTCTGGATGAAATTTGCCAAGGCTGTTACACATCTAGACGGTGACATCATATGCATGTTATTGGTGTCCAGGGTGGGGCACAGAAGTCAGGCCCCAAGTCAAAGGGGCAGGGTAGGATACAGAAGCAAACCCCACCCACTGCCTGCCTGCTGAAGACTTGATTTTGTTGTCACTCACTTTCTGACTTGAAGAGATTCCGTCTACAGCTTTCCAAGACTACCATGATCTCTGTGCTCAGGTGACCCTTTGATTATTTCTCCATATCCAGGGTATTTTTTGGCGCCTGGACATGGCAGTCATTCAAGATAAATTTGTTGTCCAAAAAAATACAGGTAATGCATTTGTGAAACTTCTTAATTACCCTGATTCTTACTTCCTTTGGGTTTGCGAATTCCAGTTGTAGATAAACATAAAAAACAGGTCATGATTCAGAGAAGCAGAGGCCCACCTTGTGTTTGAAAACGTGCCTGGTTAGTATTAATGAAAGGCCAGGCTTTGGATACAGGGTATTACCATACAGGTGCTTTGTTAATCCAGGAGGCTGTGAAACTGTGAGGAAAGGCTCACTATCTGCCTGAGGCCAGGTAGCCTTGGCACCATCATTGTTCCTGCTGGTCATCAGAGTATGAAGAAAATGGCTTAATCAAGAGATATTTGTTAGTATTTATTGTCAGCTTGACCCTGTACTGGGTTCTTTGGGGAATATGAAGAAGGTCAAGTTGTGGCTTCTGTGTTGGAAGTACTTAACGTTCCAGTTGAGAAGGCAGCTCGAGCAGCAGAGAATTCCCAGTTGCAGGCTGTGTTTGCACAGGGCCCAGGGAGTGGTAGATAATTACATAGGAAGGCAGAGGCGGGAAGATCTTTAAGGTTGGGAAAGGCTCTGAGGCTTGGGAAAGCTTGCTTCTCTTTTTAAAAAAGATTTATTTATTTATTTGAGAGGCAGAGTTACAGACAGAGATAGGGGTCATCCACCCACTGGTACAGTCCCCAAATTGCCACAACAGCCAGAGTTGGTCCTATCTGAAGCCAGGAGCTTCTTCCAGGTCTCCCATGTGGGTAGAGGGGCCCAAGCACTTGTGTGATATTCCTGTGCTTTCCAGGCCGTAAGCAGAGAGCTGGATAGGAAGAGGAGCAGCTAGGACATGAACTGGCACCCATATGGGATGGCTGCACTGCAGGCAGAGGCTTAACCTACTACGCCACAATGCTGGCCCCAAGAAAGCTTTCCAGAGGAGGAAGAAATATGTGAAGAATACACAGTTAATTGTGGAGATGTGCCTCTCCCCTCTGAATGTCATCTTTCCTTTCTGGCCCCAATTAGGAGATTGTGTTAGTTTTCGATTGCTGCGTAACAACATACAACAAATTCGGTAGCTGAAACAGCGCCCACTCACCATCTCACAGTTCTGTAGGTCTGAAGGCCAGACAGGCCAGCAGAGCTCTTTGCTCATGGCCTCTCAGGACTGAAATTGAGGTGGTGGCAGAATTCTGTCCCTTGCTGTTATAGGATTGAAGTCACAGTTTTCTGCTGGCTGTCCATGGGGGTTGCTCTCAGCCCTTAGAGGCCACTCTTATGGCCTCTTCAGGTGGCCCCTCCATCTTCAAACAAACAACTGTGCATCATTCCCCACCTTCCCACCTCCAATTTGAACCCTAACTTCCTCTTCTGATACCAGCTAAAGAAAACACTGCTTTTAAAGGGCACATG
Source organism: Oryctolagus cuniculus (assembly GCF_964237555.1). Lineage (NCBI taxonomy): Eukaryota > Metazoa > Chordata > Mammalia > Lagomorpha > Leporidae > Oryctolagus > Oryctolagus cuniculus. Next base: position 31,408,455 of record NC_091450.1, read on the forward strand.
TGGTTCGATCAGGCCCACCTGAATAGTCTCCTTTAGATGAGCTCGTTAGCTAGCATCCTTTGCCAGGTAACCTTGCATACTCACAGCCCTGGAGATTAGGGTGAGAAATCTTGCAGGTGGGGCAGTTTGACATTTTTGCCTACCACAGGTACCTTAACAGAAAGGAAGTAACAAGGGCTAAGTTAAGGTGTTGGTAGGAATGGAAGAGAGGAAGGAAGCTAAGGTCTGGCAAGCACTTGTTAGGTGGCAAGTCCCGTACCAGGCGTTTTCACAAATGTCCTCTCCATCCTCACAGCAAGACTAGAAAGTGGTGTCATTCTCATTCTTCTCATCAGAATACTGATGCTCAAAGGAAAAAAGGCACAGCTACTACACAGCAGCTCTGCCTAAACCCAAAGTTTCCTTGTTCCAGGAGAATAGCTGGGAGAGAGAAAGGGCTGTACAATAGATACTGGGGGGATAAAGTGCACAGGTCTCAGCAACTGATTGGCTCTGGGGCAAAGGGAGAGGAATCTAGGATGATTGAAAGTAATGATTCTAGAAGACCGGGAAGATGGTGAGATAGTTAAAAGAAGCAAGCCTAAAGGCTGATTCAGCAGTATACAGGAAATACATCGAGCTTCTGTGTGTATTTCAAATATTCCATATCCCAGGCTTTGTTAATCCATTTTAATCTCTTTTTCTTTGGGAAGCTGGTTCTCCCAGCAGAGAGGTCAGGGCTATCCAGCTTTATGTCTTGACTACTGGTAACTGAGAGCCTCAGAATAGTGAGGAACCCTGCAGGTGCTAGAACCAGGCAGGGTGCGGGGGAAGGGGTTTGGGTTCTCCGCCAGCCACTGGTAGCATCCTGAGCTGAATACAGAAACCCTACTTTGCCAAGTGTTCTGGGAAGCACTCAGTGTTCAGGCTGGTTTGACTTTTTTGGACTCTGACAGCGATCATGCAGATGGTCATACTGTGATGTCGGCACATGGCTTGTAAGGAGTCATGGCATTTCCCCTGCTGCTCCCCTAAGATGATCATTTCTGGGTTTACCTGCTGATAATACAGAGCACTGCTAACTCATATTTCCCTCTCTCTCTCTTTCCCCTCCCCTCCTCTCCCCCTCTCCCATTCTGTTGCTATTGGGTGTGGATTACAAAGATACTGTGGTGGGAAATATGAAATCTCCATAAAAGAAAAATGTCTTTTTGTGAGTGTGCCTTGGTGGGTAGGTAACTTTTGTGTTAGTGTGATGCTAAACCGCTTCCTCACCTTGGTTTCTCCAGATTGCTGGGACTGGCTCATTCACAGGAGGATGGAACTTCTTTGCAATTCCGTCTTGACTGCGCTTTGTAGAATTATCATCTCAAGAATACTCAACATGGAACATGTTCTAAGTAAGAGCTTTGACAAAGAGGCATGACCCAGGTGGATATTTTCTTTAAGGACTATTCCAATTGGAGTTCTCTGCACTCTGGAAGTTTAGTTGAGAGGGACAGATGGCAAGAAAGGTCCCTTATGCTGGGCATTAATGGGTGATGGCAGTTGGCTTGAGTAGATAGAAGAAGGGAATATCAGCCAGTCAGGGGCGACAGTGGAGCAGAGATATGCAGGTGATTGAGCCTCCTATGTCTATAGGATGTGAGGCCACTGGGATGGACTACAGGTGGCAGTGCTCTCTAAATCTGAGAATGACTCTCTGCTCTTTTCTTTCACTTTTTTTTTTTTTTAAGAGATTTATTTATTCATTTGAAAGTCCAGAGTTATATAAAGAGAGAAGGCGAGAGAGATCTTTCATCCTCTGGTTCACTCCCCAAATGGGGTCTCCCACGTGGCTGGCAGGGGCCCATGCACTTGGGCCATCCTCCACTGCTTTCCAGGCACATTAGTGGGGAGCTGGATCAGAAGCAGAGCAGCCGGGACTCAAACCTTGCCCACATGGGATACTGGCACTGCAGATGGCAGCTTAACCCATTGTGCCACAACACCAGCCCCTCTTCTTTCACTTTTTAATTAAGGCTTGGGATTTATTTAGCTTTTCTCTCTTCCCTAAGGGTACAGGTGGATTCCACTGGGCCTCAGGAAGGGACTTGAGGTAAGAACTGGAAAGCCATTAAGAAGTAGGTCAACTTCTTGGTGTACTTGCTTCAATGAGTACTCTGTGCAGACTGGCTGTGCCTCTTTCCAGTCTATGTGTAAGGCAGGAAAGGGCCGTCCCAAGCTCTCAGAATTAGAATTCCCTCAGTCAAGAGACTAGCCAAGACTCTGGAGAACCAGCTGTAGTCCAATCAACAGAGACCAGTGTAGGGTCACGGAACACAAACCTGGCCATTGGAGGCCTGGCCTGTAGGAAAGGCCTGTTTCATCAAAAAGAGCCCGTTTCAACATCCCTCCTGCCAAACCAGACGGATTGCCAACAATTAATTGTTATTGGGATGGTTTTTGTTTTTATAATGAATGAGCTATAGACATTTTATAGTTATTGGTGGTGGAGAAATCTGTGACTGGAGAAGCCACATAGAAGGCTAAGAACTCATTGTCTGCCTCTGCTCCAAAAACCGTATTGTATTTCTAAAAAGGTGCTTAATTGAATTCTTTGGAGGTTTTTCTTTTGTTATAAGGAAAGCAGACTTTAAAGAAAATTATTCTTAAAAGACAATTTGTGAGCTATTTATAGAGCATGCTAAGAAAAAGTGTTTTGAGTAGATTTGTTTTAAAAAGTCTCTAACTGTTGGGAGGATGGGTTGTTTCCATATTTTTTGAGAAAAATTGTCCTTTAATAGAAAGAGCACTGGCTTCCCCTGCACAGTGCATTCCTTGCTGGCCACAGGCCATAGCCTGACACATGGTGGTTCCCCCCCTCTTCCCTCCCCCAACCCCCACCTCCCACAACTCTGCCTTGACTCACTATAGCAGCAGCATAGCATAGTGTGCTCAATTCATGCTCAGTGCCAAAACTAATGATGAGACCATTCCAAAAGGCCTCCAATTCATTTTCCAGGAGCAAGGAATGGTAGAATCAGTGCATACCTGGCAGGACCATGGCTGTTTAGCAACCTACACAAACAAAAATGGCAGCTTTACCATTTTGAGAATTTATCCACATGGTGTTGCTAGACCTTCAGAGTTACAACAGTGATGCACAGGGCAAAGAAGAGATTGATAGTCTTTTGAACAAAGTAGAAGAAAGAGTGAAAGAATTGAGTCAGGACAGTATTGGGTGAGGAGGGGCCGTTGACAGATACTGACCCACTGCTGATGGGTGCCTGGTTGAGAAGGACATAGAAGTGTATGATGAAGACTTGTTCTGAACATTAAAATTCTACACTGGGCCGGCGCCGCGGCTCACTAGGCTAATCCTCCGCCTAGCAGCGCTGGCACACCGGGTTCTAGTCCCGGTCGGGGCGCCGGATTCTGTCCCGGTTGCCCCTCTTCCAGGCCAGCTCTCTGCTGTGGCCAGGGAGTACAGTGGAGGATGGCCCAAGTGTTTGGGCCCTGCACCCCATGGGAGACCAGGATAAGTACCTGGCTCCTGCCATCGGATCAGCGCGGTGCGCCAGCCAGCCGCGGCGGCCATTGGAGGGTGAACCAACGGCAAAAGGAAGACCTTTCTCTCTGTCTCTCTCTCTCTCACTGTCCACTCTGCCTGTCAAAAAAAAAAAAAAAATCTACACTGAGAACAATTTGGAAACATTTGCATCCTCAGTGGTGATGTTAATTTGGATGTTAATCAGGGTGATTTGGCATATACCCGGGCCATTGTGGGCAGCGGCAAGGAAGATTACACTGGCAGAGATGCACTGATTCTGGGAGGTGGAGATGGAGGCATATTATGTGACCAAATGCTGATTGATGGATGTAAAATACGTGAGAAAAATGTGTGGTGATGTCTCAGTCTTAACGGAGACTGATATCAGATTCTGACTGTATTCCAGTACTGGAGGTGTGCCAGAGAAGAGAGAGAATTTGATTACGTGATTAATGATTTGATAGCCATTCCAATCCCCACATCTCCAGGAGACTCCACATGGGAGTTTCTCAGGCTGATTCTTGACCTCTTGATGAAAGTATCGAAGCAGGATGAGAAATACTTTACACAGAGAACTGTCAGTTTGACGGAAGCCCTGTCACTCTATGAAGAACAAACAGCTCAGGCACCCATATTGTCCTAAGGAATTCTCAAAAGAGATGGTCTGTGTCCCTTCATACTTGGAATTGTGAGTATTTTACACTGTTTGGAAGAAAGCGAAAACTTGAAGATGATAAATTCCCCTAATCATGTGTGCTGCAACCAGCCTTCTTGATGGCCACACACTATATGTGCCATTGAGGGGCCTGTGTGGTGGCGCACTAAGTTAATCCTCTGCCTGCGGTGCTGGCATCCCATATGGGCTGCTCCTCTTCCAGTCCAGCTCTCTGCTGAGGTCCCAGGAAAGCAGTGGAGGATGGCCCAAGTGCTTGGGCCCCTGCACCCGCATGGGAGACCAGGAAAAAAGCTGCTGGCCCCTGGCTTCGGATCAGCGTAGCGTAGCTCCGGCCGTGGCAGCCATTAGGGGAGTGAACCAACAGAAGGAAGACCTTTCTCTCTGTCTCTCTCTCACTGTCTGTAACTCTACCTGTCAAATAAACAAATAAAAATCTTATATGTGCCATTGAACGAATCAGGCAATTAATTATGGATTCCTTCAAGTTTTCTTTTTTAAACTTATTTTTAATTTAAAAAACAATGGAAAATGTATATTTTGATGAGCTAAGGAGCTATTTTTTAAAAAGATTTATTTATTTATTTGCAAGTCAGAGTTACACACAGAGAGAGAAGGAGAGGCAGAGAAAGGTCTTCCATCCGCTGGTTCACTCCCCAGTTGGCCGGAGCTGCGCTAATCCAAAGCCAGGAGCTAGAGCTTCTTCTGGGTCTCCTGCACAGGTGTAGGGGCCCAAGGACTTGGACCATCTTCCACTGCTTTCCCAGGCCACAGCAGAGAGCTGGATTGGAAGTGAAGCAGCCGGGTCTTGAATTGGCGCCCATATGGGATGCCGGCACTGCGGGTGGTGACTTTACCTGCTGCGCCACAGTGCTTGCCCCAGGGTGTTACTTTTTTGAAAGTCAGCTGATGGATGATTAGACAGCAAACTGATGACTTCGAAGTGCACTGACCCATAGAATGTGATTCTTGTTACTTTTAATTTCTCTGTGGGCTTTATCTTAAATTTTATTTTGGTTTTCATAGACCTTCCATTTGGATGTTTAGAGGAGTGAGCATCATTATTTCATTTCAGAGGGAAGTTCTTGATGGTGTTTCTTCCCTCCAAAATTGACTTAGCTGTTAAAATTTGGTGCTTATTGGCCGGCGCCGCGGCTCACTAGGCTAATCCTCCGCCTAGCGGCGCCGGCACACTGGGTTCTAGTCCTGGTCGGGGCGCCGGATTCTGTCCCGGTTGCCCCTCTTCCAGGCCAGCTCTCTGCTATGGCCCGTGAGTGCAGTGGAGGATGGCCCAGGTGCTTGGGCCCTGCACCCCATGGGAGACCAGGAGAGGCACCTGGCTCCTGGCTCCTGCCATCGGATCAGCACAGTGCGCCGGCCACAGCGCGCCGGCTGCGGCGGCCATTGGAGGGTGAACCAACGGCAAAGGAAGACCTTTCTCTCTGTCTCTCTCTCTCTCACTGTCCACTCTGCCTGTCAAAAAAAAAAAAATAAAATAAAAATTGGTGCTTATTGCCGGCGCCGCGGCTCACTAGGCTAATTCTCTGCCTAGTGGCGCCGGCACACCAGGTTCTAGTCCTGGTCGGGGCGCCGGATTCTGTCCCGGTTGCCCCTCTTCCAGGCCAGCTCTCTGCTATGGCCCGTGAGTGCAGTGGAGGATGGTCCAAGTGCTTGGGCCCTGCACCCCATGGGAGACCAGGAGAAGCACCTGGCTCCTGGCTTTGGATCAGCGCGGTGCGCCAGCCACAGCACGCCGGCCGCGGTGGCCATTGGAGGGTGAACCAATGGCAAAGGAAGGCCTTTCTCTCTGTCTCTCTCTCTCACTGTCCACTCTGCCTGTCAAAAAAAAAAAAAATTGGTGCTTATAAGAGAGAGTGAAGGGGCCGGCACTGTGGCATAGTGCCTCTGTCTGCAGTGCCAGCATCCCATATGTGTGCCGGTTCATGTCCTGGCTGCTCCACTTCTGATCTATCTCTCTGCTATGGCCTGGGAAAGCAATAGAGGATGGCCCAGCCAGCTTCTTGGGCCACTGCACCCATTTGGGAGACCTGGAAGAAGCTCCTGGCTTTGGTTTGGTGGAGCTCCAGCCATTGCAGTGAACCAGTGGATGGAAGACCTCTTTCTCTCTCTCTGCCTCTGCCTCTTTGTAACTCTGCCTTTCAAATAAATAAATACATCTTTAAAAAGAGAGAGAAAGAGAGAGAGAGTTAAAAAATGAGTAGTAGGGCCGGCGCTGCGGCTCACTAGGCTAACCCTCCACCTGCGGCACCAGCACTCCAGGTTCTAGTCCTGGTTGGGGCGCCAGATTCTGTCCCAGTTGTTCCTCTTCCAGTCCAGCTCTCTGCTGTGGCCCGGGAAGGCAGTGGAGGATGGCCCAAGTGCTTGGGCCCTGCACCGGCATGGGAGACCAGGAGAAGCACCTGGCTCCTGGCTTCGGATTGGCACAGCGCTGGCCGTAGTGGCCATTTGGGGGGTGAACCAACGGAAAAGGAAGACCTTTCTCTCTGTCTCTGCCTCTGTCTCTCTCTCACTGTCTAACTCTGCCTGTCAAAAAAAAAAAAATGAGTAGTAGGAGCCAGTGCTGCAGTCCAGCATCCCATATGGGTGCTGGTTTGAGTTCCGGCTGCTCCACTTCTGATCCAGATCCCTGCTAATGTCCCTGGGAAAGTAGCAGAGCTTCTTCCAGGTCTCCTATGTGGGTGGCAGGGTCCCAGGGACTTGAGCCATATTCCAGTACTTTCTGAGACACAAGAGGGAGGTGGATTGGGAGTGGAGCAGCCAGGACTTGAATTGGTGTCCATATGCAATCAGCTGCTTTACTTGCTGCACCACAGTGCTGGCCCCAGAATATTTACTTATCTAAAAGGCAGAGTTGCTAAGAGAGATCTTTCATCTGCTGGTTCACTCCCCAGTTGGTCTGTCACATGGGCGTGAGGTCCCAAGTACTTGGGCTGTCTTCGGCTGATTTCCCAGGCAGAGAGCTGGATTGCAAATGTAGCACCTGGGACTCAAACTGGTACTCTGATATGGGATGCCGGTGTTGCAGGTGGTGACTTGACCCACTGCACCACAACACTAGCTCCTTACCAAAATCATTGATTAAAAACAATAATCAAAAGTTAATGAGAAAAGAACATCCTGTGCTTAATGTTTATTTATTTAAATCTTACTCTATGAATAATATATTTTTAAATATATTTTTAAAAAGTACATTTGCTAATGTTGCCTATGTGTAGCTGTTTAATAAAGAGCTATATTTTTATATTTAAAAGGAAGAAATATAGAGTTTTTGTGTCGTGAAAGGCATCCCTGACTTAAGCCTTTTGGCATGGGTCATGAGATCATTTACTTTTAATTGTAGTAAAATATACATAATATAAAATTTATTCTTAAACACTTTAAGTTTTTTAATTATTTGAGAGGCAGAGAGAGATAGACACAGAGAGCTCCTATCCACTGATTCATTCCCCAAGAACCCACAATGGTCGAGGCTTGGGCGGGGCCGAAGCTAGGAGCTGAGAACTCATTCCAGCAGGAATCCAATCACTGCCTCCCCAGATCTGCCTTGCAAGGAAGTTGGAGTACAGAATTCGAGTCAGGTATTGAATCCAGCCACTCTGATATGAGACACTGGTGTCTCAATGGGTAGGCCAAACGCATGCTTTTGTTAAGCATGGTTTCATGTGCTTGTTAGCCATTTGTTTATGGGTCGTGAGATCTTAAGACATCACTGCCATATGATCATATATTCTAACTGTAGGAAAAAGTACCTAAAGGGGGCAAATTGTTGTGTTTTAAATCCGTAGAGACAGAAGGTAGATTAATAGGTGCCTAGGGCTGGGAAAATGGGCAGAATGGGGAGTGACTGCTTATGGGTAGGGGTTTCAATGTAAGGGTAATGCAATGTTCTAAAATTAAATAATGGTGATGGTCTCAAAACCCTGTGAACATATGAAAACCTGTGGTATTGTATACTTTAAACTGATAAATTTTATTTAATATGAGGTATATTTGCATAGAGTTATTTTAAAGTGCTGCTGTTTGAATGTAGAATCAAAACAATAACACTGATAATAGCAAATCTTGCCACCTCATACTAGCCAACTCTGACCAGGAGGAGTGAATATTGTACATTTTTGGTGAATTTACATTCTTATCCAGAATTTCAGTTATCTTTCCCTCTCTCCAGTTTTCCAAATCAATCCTTTTTCTTCTAGTCTGATTCTGTCTTTTCTGAGTTTCTTAGTTTCCTCCAACCCTTCATCTGAGGGGCCAAAAAATCTTACTTGGCAACTAGAAGTCAAGAGATAGGGGAGAGTTAAGCTGGCTTGTGGTATCTTTGGGCCTCAACCCCAACCCTAATCCTAGGTTTGTCAGGCCTGATCATAGGGGGAACATCACAGAAGATGGATCTAATTAGGAACAGGGTAAGCCACTGCCTAAGCTGAGTTACACAGGGCCTTGAGAAAGGCCCTCCCAATTTCCACTGCTAAGTTATTCCTCTTTGTCATCTGTGCTGTCTTAAGCGCCACTGTTAGTTCTTCTTACAGGTTAGTCATGCACCAGCTGCTACATCACAGTAAGTCTGTGACATCAGTTTAACAGAAGCAAGGTCTTGAGGGTGTAAGAGTCACGTCAAGTTTCAGAGATTTGGGGAAAAAGAACCCTTAAGTGCTGTGACCATTTCTAGTGGTTCTCTAAATAGGAAAACCCTATGTGTCCCCAGGCTTTCTCAGACTTAGAACCTTTGGGATTAAGTGATGGACTTGCGTGCAGATGAGTTTTCCTGGGGCTTCATTCTGTGTGAACCCAATTTAGCAGATCTCTGCTTGGACAGTCTGGAGGGCTACCCTCTTGCAAGTTCACTTCCTGGTGCTGTAAAAAAGATGACTAAGAAAGATAATTTAAGAAGCCCATTTTGATAGAGTTTGGGTTATACCTCTATAGGTCTTAGATGTCATAAAGAGATGTGGCTCTATACCCACTGTCCTTTTTGAAATGAGGAAATGGACCTAGAGAGAGAGGAAATGCCTGGCCCGAGGTGGCCTGGCCAGTTAGTGGTAGAGCCAGAGCGTCCAGCTCTCTTGCCTGTGTGTGTTCCTTCGAAGCTCTCCACACCTAATCTAGCCCAGCCTCAATCTGTTTCTGGACATCCGCTGCTGAGGAGGAGCAGGGTGACCAATACCAACTGCAGTCCTCTTTAGAGGGTCTTCGTCCATCCACCTTTCTCCACATGCTGCTGCCGTGGCTTTCTTTGGAACAGTCTTCACTCCTGTTGGCATTCTGCCTTCTCCACTGTAGCACCCCAGTCTCCATGCCTGTACCATCTGGAACTCAGGGAAGGCTCTTGATCACTTTGCCCACCCCCTCCGCCATGTTCAGCTGAGTGTGGGCCCACACCAACGCAGGCTTACTAAGTACAGTGAGTTCTCCTTTTATTTATTCCTGATGGCTTAGAGAGGAAAAAATACTGCTTCTCAGGCTTCAGAGTCTTAGTGCTCAAACAGTGACAATTAAAAAACCGTTATTTTCCGAATCTCCCCCTCATTATCACAGTTCTTGTGTGTTCCTTCTCTGCTGACACATAGTCTTTGTATCATGGACAAGGTCAGTGGTTTAAAGGGATTGTTTACCTGAGGCATGAAGGGCTGCTCTGTCCCTTGGTCTCATAGCCTGTTCTGCCAGTAAAGTCCCCTAATCTTATTCTGTAAAGTCAGGAGTTCCAGAAGGTTCTCCATAGTCTTGAATAGTTGGGCCTTCTGTACAACGAGGAGATGCCTGATTCCTCTTCCTCTCCATCTTTTTTTCTTTCTTCCCTCCTTCATCTCATTCCCCTTGCCTTCCTCTTCTTTTCATCTTCAAATTTTCTCACCCCAGGTAATGCTTTCCCCTACATGTAGTGAGCTCACTCACTGTCCTTTGGGATAGTAACCTTCCTGGAATGTCTCCGACCAGAAACCAGCTTGAGAGACCAGGCTATTCCCAGGGTAAGAATCTCCTCCTCCTTATTTCACTCATGAATGTAACAATGGGAAGGTTTTTATCACCTCTTGACTCAGGATATAACGAGGAATCAGCTCACACTGAGGTCCATGTTGTAGTGGTGATGGCAACCCAAGAGAGAGTACTCTCAGGCAAGTGTCCCTCAGGAGAAAGAAGGTTAGAGCTGCTCGGCCCAATAGTCTCCCCGGGAGCTTCTTCCTATGGTGCTAAATGTAGGTTCAGTTTATATCACCACCAGGGAGAGCGTCCCTAGACCCCTACCACCACCTCTGCCAAACAAGAAGGGGCCCAGCCAGCAGCTGAGAAGTAGTTACCCACACATTGTAATCAGGAACTACCTGCTCAGTCTCTATTCTCTGTTCTGGGTGTATCCACTTAGTCTGTGGTTCCCTGTGTCTCCTCCTGCCTCCATGCTGTTAAATGCAGCCCCATCACCTTGGATTCCTCCTATGCCTGTGCCCAGCTAAGGCCTGTGCTGGAGGATTCTGACCTCCGGGAAGCTGGGTTAGTTAGCTCTCCTCTTCTATACCCCCCTGGGCCAACCTTCATCAAAGCATCTATATCCTTGTGTTGCAATTGCATGTTGATGTGAGCTCACTCTGTCTCCCAGGAGATCTTGGGCTCTAGGATGAGGGGTATTAATATGAATCATTGCCCCAGGGGCAGTCTCATGACATAGCAGGTTAAGCCACCATTTGAGATGCCCGCCTTCTATATCAGAGAGCAAGGGCTTAAATCTCACCTCCACCTTCTGATCCAGCTTCCTGCTTATGTGCTTGGGAGGCAGCAGATGACGGCCAAGTACCTGAGTCTGTGCCAGCCACGTGAGAGACCCAGATGGAGTCTGTGGCCCCTGGCTTTGGCCTGACTCAGTCCCGATTGTTGCAGGCATTGGGGGAGTAAACCAATGGATGGAAGCTCTGTCTCTTTCTCTCCTCTCACTCTCCATTGCTCTGCTTTTTCAAATGAAAGTAGTAACTATTATAGCTACTAAAAAAGTGAATCAGGGATGGTGTCGTGGTGCAGTGAGGTACGCTGCTGCTTGTGCTGCTGGCATTATATGTCAGAGAACTGGTTGAAGTCCTGGATGCTCTGCTTCTGATCCAGCTCCATACTGATGCACCTGGGGAAGTTGTGGAAGATGGCCCAAGCACTTGGGCTCTACCACCAATGTAGGAGACCTGGATGGAGTTCCAAGCCCCTGACTTTGGCCTGGCTTAGGCTATTATTTTAAAGGCGAGTGATAGAGCCAATGTTGTGGTATAACAAGTAAAGCTGCCATCTGTAATGCCAGTATTCCATGTGGGTGCAGGTTCATGTCCTGGCTGCTCCATTTCAAATCCAGCTCCCTGATAATGGCCTGGGAAAAGCAGTGAAAGTTGGCCCAAATACTTGGGCCATTGCTACCCCTTTAGGAGACTTGGATGAAGCTCTTGGCTTCTGGTTTCAGCCTGGCCCAGTGCTGGCCACTGTGGCCATCTGGGAAATGAACCAGTAGATGGAAGATCTCTCTCCTTTTCTCTCTGTCTCTACTTCCCTCTTTCTGTAAATCTGCTTTTCAGAATAAATAGATCTTTAAAAGAAAAACAAGTGATAGAGGAGGGAGGGAAGAGGGTGGAGAGAGACAGAGAGAAAGAGAGAGAGAGAGAGAAAGAGAGAGAGAGAGAATCTTCCATTTTCTGGGTCACTCCCCAAATGGCTGCAACAGCCAGGGTTAGGCCAGATTGCAGCCAGCAGCCTGGAACTCCATTTGGTTCTCCCATGTGGATACAGGGACACTAGCACTTGGGCTGTCTTTTGCTTCTTTCCCAGGCACACTAATAGGGAGCTGGGTTGGAAGCAGAGCAACCAGGACTTGAACTGGCACTCATATGAGATGGACCATAATGAACTGCATGGGTGTGGAGAGGGAGATTTTATAGGGAATGACATCAGAGTAGAATTTCCACTGATGCTACAGTGCATTAATTTTCTGTTGCTGCTATAATCTAATCCTCAAAATGCTACAAATTTGTTATCTTGCAGATAGTCTGACCTGAGGCTTAAGGGACTAAAATGTACATGTGTGAAAGTTTGCGTTCTTCCTGAGGGCTTCAGGAGAGAATGCCCTGCAGTCCAGCTTAGCGTCTGTCCTCATGCCTTGGCCAGCGGCTCCCTTCCTCGCTTCATTCCAATTTCTTGGTGTTATTGTCATTTCTAGTACTCTAATCCCCACCTCCATTTTTTCAGGGACTCTTGTGATTCCTTTGGGCCCACATGACTAATGCAGGATAATCTCTCAAGGTCTTTAAAAATTTGATTATATCTCAAAGTACTTTCTACTACATAGGGTGATCTATTCAAGGGTCATGGGGAATAGGACTTAGACACCTTTGAGGAAGCCCTTGTCCAGTTTACCACATGGAGAGCACTTCTTCTGTGTCTTATTACCTGTTTTTGTCGAAATTCTTCCCATCACTCAAGACCTGTGATGCCTATCCAGAGTCTTTTGTGAGTTTCCTTTCCCACCAACTGGGTGTTCCTCAGCCTTGGTTCCTGCCTCGATCTTAACCGCGAGCACTTTTCTGGTCAAACCAAGCCCCGCCTTGGTCTGTGCATGTTTCCGCCTCTGCTTTACTGCGAGAAACTTCTTTCCCTCTGCAGTGTCTAAGCCTTGACCCCGGCTTGTCTTTTTTTAAAAGATTTATTTATTTGCTGGCACTGCAGCTCACTAGGCTAATCCTCCACCTGCGGCGCCGGCACACCGGGTTCTAGTGCCGGTTTGGGCGCTGGATTCTGTCCCAGTTGCTCCTCTTCCAGTCCAGCTCTCTGCTGTGGCCAGGGAGTGCAGTGGAGGATGGCCCAGGTCCTTGGGCCCTGCACCCACATGGGAGACCAGGAGGAAGCACCTGGCTCCTGGCTTCAGATTGACTGGCACAGCGCCGGCCATAGCGGCCACTTGGGGGGTGAACCAACAGAAGGAAGACCTTTCTCTCTGTCTCTCACTGTCTAACTCTGCCTGTCAAATAAAAAAAAAAAAAGAGAGAGATTTATTTATTTATTTGAAAGTCAGAGCTACACAGAGAGAGGAGAGGCAGACAGAGAGAGGTCTTCTATCCACTGCTTCACTCCCCAGTTGGCCACAATGGCCGGAGCTGTACCGATCCGAAGCCAGGAGCCAGGAGCTTCCTCCGGATCTTCCCACATGAGTGCAGTGGCCCAAAGTCCTGTTTCATCTTCTACTGCTTTCTCAGGCCACAGCAGAGAGCTGGATTGGAAGTGGAGCAGCCGGGTCTCGAACCACCGCCCATATGGGATGCCGGCACTGCATGCCAGGGTGTTAACCCTCTGCGTCACAGCACTGGCCCCGACCGTCTTGTCTTCTCTCTTCTACCACACCTCCAGATCTCAGGGAGAGGGTCTCGAGTAACAGAACTGGAACATCTCTCCATTTTAATTACTACCACAGTGCAACCCAGTTCTGAACAACTCAGTCTGTGGCCCCAGACAACCTGTGAGCCTCTGGGAGCAGGGGGCTGCCTCTGCTGGATTGCTGTGTGCCAAGCATTGTTGCAGAGCTTCGCCCAAGTGTGTATCAGCAGAATGGTGGAACATCTCTGCTCTCCCTAGCATTCCTGATTGGCAGCCCTCACTGGCACAATGCTCAGCCCTGTTGACTCATACCATCGGTTGTTTTCTACATGGACTGCCCACCCCTACCCCTAGATACACTGGACCAGCGTGTCCAGTGCTGCACATCACATAGGGTCTTGCAACCACTAGGTGGTCTACTAAAAGCAAAGAAAAATGGCAGGTTCAACTGTTTTTAACCCACATAATAGTAAATGTCTTTTGACAGGAGACTAAATATTCATTGCTTAGCCTGTCTTGGTCCAGTTTGTGCCCATGTCCTAGGGCCTCCTTCCTGCCTGGTGTTTTCTCCCTCCAGTGCCGGAAGTGCTTTGTCCTTTCCTCCTTCACATTCCTTACCACTCCCCGACATGGCCTCCCTTCTGGCTTAAACCATTTCTTTTTTCTTTTGACAGGCAGAGTGGACAGTGACAGAGAGAGACAGAGAGAAAAGTCTTCCTTTGCCGTTGGTTCACCCTCCAATGGCCGCCGCAGCTGGCGTGCTGCGGCCAGCGCACCGCGCTGATCCAATGGCAGGAGCCAGGTACTTATCCTGGTCTCCCATGGGGTGCAGGGCCCAATACTTGGGCCATCCTCCTCTGCACTTCCCTGGCCACAGCAGAGAGCTGGCCTGGAAGAGGGGCAACCGGGACAGAATCCGACACCCCGACCAGGACTAGAACGCGGTGTGCCGGCACCACAAAGCAGAGGATTAGCCTAGTGAGCCATGGTGGCGGCAACAATTTGTTTTTTAAATGTGGAATCAGATGTCCATTTACTGATTTACACTTAGAGATAGAACTGCGAGGCTAACTAGCTATTACGTCTTTCTTGCAGTAGAAGAGTCTACCCTGGAGAAAACTAGACATGACAAAATTGCCTGGTAAGCAAAGGCTCCAGTCATCTCAAAGGAAGTGTGCTCGAAAGGGCTGTGCAGGGATGGGCCAGGCCAGGGTAGACAGACTGCAGCCCAGTGGGGCCCTCCTTCAACAAGTAGGACTGCAGAGCACCTGGGCTGGCTCCACAGGACAGACATGCTCTGCCATAGTGGGGAGAATCGAGGGGGTGGGGCATGCACAGACATTTGCAGGGTCCTGGGATAGCCCTGAGTGTGGCTTGGTCTCCAGTGAGAGCAGTTTGCTGTGGCCCTTTGTGGATATTAGTGGTTTTGACTTGGTGATTTTGTGTTCCTCAGATAACCAAGGATGGGTATGGCTAAAACAAGAAAGAGTTGCCCCCGGAACATATGAATTTCATTTTCCTTCCTTCCTCCTTGCCACCCTTTCCCTTCCTTCCTACGTTCTTCCTCCTCTCCTTTTTTTTTTTTTTTTTAAAGAGTAATTATTTGTTTGAAAGGCAGAGTAATAGAAAAGGGAAGAGAGAGAGAGAGAGAGAGAGAGATCTTCCATCTGCTGGTTCACTCCTGAAACCTGCCAGGCTGAAATCAGGAGCCAAAAAATCCATTTGGGGTTAAAGCCTTCTTCAGCAGCCCCAAAGATCACCAACAAGAAGCAGCTGATCGCATGCGGTGATTTTCCTGTGATCCCCTCTGTAGTCCAGATATCAGAAACCAGCTGATTTCCTGGGGAAGCCATAGCCAAGATGTCTATGTTCTTGTGTTTCCTCCGTCCGCTGAGATGAGCCCCTCCGCACCTCTACACTTGTCGGTCACCAGTTGTACTTCTGATCTTCTCTCAAGAGAAACTGCGGTGCCTTCAGATGCTGGAACCCCCTCCTCCAGCTCGTCCTTGAGCAGCACTGGCCTGGGGTCTCCCTGGGGGCTTGATGTGGCAGCCCTGGCCTGCTGGGCTGGCAAGTATAATCAATTTCATACTCTGTGGGGGAGGAGGAACAAATGGATTAGCAGAAGCAGAGCCAGAGAGGGGAGCTGAGTGATCTTAATGCAGAGCACTGGGGTAGAGGCCATGGAGGCCTACTGACCGGGAGTGGCCTTCCAGTTCCAGTGCCTCGGGGGCTCACTTTGCTGGCACATTCCTGCTTTTCCCATGAGGCTTGGGTGATTGACTTTCCCAGGACTGCTTTGAGGGCTGGCCCCGTAGCTAAAATTCCTCTGTTCCTTGTTTGCACAAGTGTCCTGAGAGTGCTGCCCGTGTATTGCATGAACTATCCCAAGGGACTTGCAGCTTCTTACACCAGGAGTGCCTCTTCCTGGGTCTGTGGTGTTCCCTAAGGTTGGAGGCTTTTGTGTGTGTAAGTGTGTGTGTGTGCACAAATTACTGGGCCTCTGTACTCTGTGTAGTTTTATCACACACAGAGGTTTCTTGACGATCTAGAGTGAGCCCATCAGAGACATCCTGGACAGACAACAGTCTAAGAAGCAGCCACAAGGACACCTGAGAGAATTGGGGTTCCCAGGAGAGACTGGTGGGGGTCTTTCAGAAGCACATGTGCTTCCAGGGCCGTGCAGAGGGGAGAAAGCTGTAGGAAGGACATTTTGGCTTAAGGTTAACTTTATAGGTGCAGTCATGGGATAGGCTTTCTTGCCTGATTGTGATCCCCCCCCCTTTTTTTAAGTAAAACATTTAGTTTAAAAATGTTGACACTGCAATATATAAAATACCTATTATGAATGCACAGAGTGTATTCTATAGCTGTCAGGTTTTTTTTTTTTTTCAAGGAAAATGTGAGTAGTTATGCTGTGGTTAAGAGTTGCATCTTCAGGGCTGGCGCTGTGGTGTTAGTGGGTAAGCCGTTACCTGCAGTGCTGACATCCCACATGGATTCCGGTTAGAGTCCTGGCAGCTCCTCTTTGCATCCACCTCTCTGCTATGGCCTGGGAAAGCAGTGGGAGATGGCCCAAGTGCTTGGGCCCCTGTACCCACGTGCCAGACTTGGAAGAAGCTCCTGGCTTCTGGCTTTGGATCAGCACAACTCTGGCTGTTGCAGCCACCTGAGGAGTGAACCAGCAGATGGAAGACCTTTCTCTCCCTCTCTTCCTCTCTCTGTCTGTAACTCTGCCATTCAAATAAATAAATAAATCTTAAAAAAAAAAAAGACTTGCCTCTTCACCCTTGAAAAAGCCCATATTCTAACACAGTGATATGTGGTCAGACTTAACAGCCCCAATTTTTATAAACACGTGGATCAAATCATACCAGTTTTATTGTGAAAGGACCCTGCACACATTTATTTATTTGAAATTACTTTTAAAATTATTTATTTATTTGAGAGGTAAAGTTACAGACAGTGAGAGGGAGAGACAGAGAGAAAGGTCTTTCATCTGCTAGTTCACTCCACAAATAGCCCCAACAGCTGGAGCTGGGTCGATTCAAAGTCAGGAGCAAGGAGCTTCTTCCAGGTCTCCCACACAGATACAGGGGCCCAAGTGCTCGGGTCATCTGCTGCTTTCCCAGGCCATAGGAGAGTTGGATAGGAAGAGGAGCAGCTGGAACTTAAACTGGTGCCCATATGGGATGCTGGCATTGCAGGTGGAGGAATAACCTACTGTGCCACAGCGCTGGCCCTATACACATTTATTTATCCATTCTAGTACCTTAATAGCTATCCAATAGTCATTAACATACAGAAACATGCATCCTGAGAAGCAGGAAATACCGCTCATCCCCTCTGCCTGTTAGCAACATGTCACCCACATCACAGTGACGTGCTCACATCACTGAGGTCTGAGAACA
Organism: Oryctolagus cuniculus; assembly: GCF_964237555.1. Lineage (NCBI taxonomy): Eukaryota > Metazoa > Chordata > Mammalia > Lagomorpha > Leporidae > Oryctolagus > Oryctolagus cuniculus. Next base: position 31,425,904 of record NC_091450.1, read on the forward strand.
GCCACTTTTCACGTTCATCCCGACTGAAAGATGGGGATGGGGTGTGGAGGCTGGGGGTGCTTTCCCACCAGTGGACTTGGGCGCAGTCTGCTTGGTTTGCACGTTTTCTTTTACCCAATGCTGAAGTCTTGGGCTGCTTCTCCAATTGCCATACCACTTCTGTTGCCCAGGACGGAGTCAGCAGTGACTGAGTAAAGAAATGAGGCTCCCCTAACTAAAGCCCTCTGCCTGGTTGTGGTTTCTGTGTCCCTGGAATGTGTAAGCAGAGGCTGTCAGAGATTCCTAAATTGGGCTTTCAAGTCCTAAATGCGACTTTCAAGATTCATTTGATCGTGTTTCTAATATTTTACCATGAGTCAATTAATGCTCTCCTCCCCAGAGGAGTTCTCCTGGGGAGAGAAACCTAGAGAAAGAAATTTTTGAAGGGGAAATTTCGGGAACAGCGACACCAACGTGGAGTGATGTTTTAGGCCAAGCCTTTGCCTTTGCCCCTGAGATTGACCTTTAGCAGGTACGGGAGAGCAGTCGTAATCCATCCCGCTACGTGGAAATGCTTTCCCCACCAACATACTCACTAGTCTCTTTATTTGGCCAAAGTGGTTTCTCCCAAACCTGTTTGGCTAAGCTTCCCACCTCTGTGTAGCCACTATCTGTAAGAAAGAGCCAGAGATGGAGGCATCAGAGCTGGAGAAAGTGGAACGTGCAGGCTGCAGGAGACGCCTACTCAGGCATTTCCAGGAGAGAATCCTTCTCTTGGCATAAGCCTGGAGCCAACTCTTCTGTCTTGTTACCTCAGGCATCTTAGTTAGAACTGCCTGAGCATTCTTCATTTCAGTCTGCAGCCCAGCCCAAGCTCAAGCTGTCGGTGAGATAGGCATTTAAGATCTCAGAGAAGACTTGTCCTTTCCCTCTTTGGAGGGACCTACACCACTTCGTGGTTTTTGCAGGAGGACCATGCACTTCCTGTGCTTTCCGGCGGCCACACTGTTGATGTATCTTCCCAAGATGCATCTCCAGAATTCCAGGTGTGGAGCAGTGCAGGGGACTAGATACCAGAGTGCATCGTTCTCATCGTGGGATAGGAGGCATCATGACGTCCGAAGGAAAACCTTGAGGTTGGACAAGCTTAGATTTGTTTGCCTGCTCCAATGCAAGCTAGCCAAGTGACTTGGGTGGTTTATTAATTCATCTGAGCCCCAGTTTCTGCATCTATAGACGTGAGGTGATGGCATCTCTTATACTTGGTTGTAAAGATTTTTCAGTGAGATACTCCTGTTTGAGTTGGAGTTTTTTCACTCCGCTATCTACCCCTTCCTGCGAACTTTGCTCTTCATTCCATCCAACAAAGCCTTCTGGCAGCTGTCCAGAACATGCAGTGGCAGTGATGGGTGTCAAAGGAGCAGTCTTATTGAATGGAAAATCTTGGTGCCTTTTAGAAATTCCAGAGAGATTCACGGTGCTTGAGGGGAAGTGAGGGGGCTGAGAGAGT